>NW_026047881.1:25000-27500 GCF_023864345.2 Schistocerca serialis cubense
GAGAACCGCAGAGGCGACCGAGCAGCAGACGGCGTCGCGGCGCCGAGCGCCGGGCGGCGGCGCATCCTCAGCGCACACAGTCCTCAATCGGACCAGCACACTGCAGATGTCCACCGCGCTTCGCACCGGGCCCGCGAGGACCTACTTTGGCCGCACGGCGCCGCGTGCAGGGTGCGCCGGCGCGCAGCTGCGCCGCCTGCCGCCTCCGTCGGCCGGCGCGCCTGCCACTGGCCGCCCCCACCAGCCGGCTGTAGCGCGTGCGCCCACGCACCGCGCGGCCAGCACGCCGGGAGGCCCCCCCTCACCGGCCGGGGACGGTCCCACCCAGCCACCGCCGCGTATCGCTTCACACCCACATGCCATTCACGTTCGTGGGCATGGTGGGTATCGCTGAAACAACCGGTTGGTAGCTCAACCGATCGTCGCCATCACTGATTCACCTCTAGCGAGAACAACCGCACCACAACGGTTTACAGTTCTTCATTTGCGTAACGTCACCAGCAAACGTAGACGTCCATCGCCATTTGCAAATTCAACGATTGTTGCATGCCTGTGTCAGGTGTCACGACACACTATGTCTGCCCACATACACGCAACAACATGTGCACGCTTCGCGAACACGTGGAAGGTGGCCCCCGTACGTATGCGATGTCCATTGCGCGAACGACTGTCAACCGGCCTCTGTCGCATGTCGCAGATGTGGAACGCAGTGCACCATGCTATCACGGTGTGTGAGAAGAGACGACTACGTCTGACAACACGCGCCACTACATCAACAGACGGCTCATGCTGATCGCCATCCACGGCATACCATACTTCAATCCAGCTCTTATAGGGAGACGACACGTAGCTGAGTGCACAATATTTGGACCGTATGGTTCGCCGTTGTTGGCGCAGTCGTGGTACGGTCACACATGTACCACGATGTATCATTCAGTACATGAGGACCAATGTGCAGTACAGTGTGTGATTTGGACGTACAACATCAGCGGACAGTTGACACAAGCCGTACCACAACGTAGGCTGTGCTTCGCCATGCGAATGCCAATGAACAACTGCGAAGGGCATTGAGCATGTACGTCCTGCTGCCATCCGCATTACAGTGTATAGCTGCAAGGTGTTTAACATGAAGCGATACTCTGGGGACCGGGCAGTGCGAGTAGCAAACTATATTGCGGGGGTTGCAGTTAGGCAACACTACACTAATTTAACGCGTCGTATGACAATTACAGAGCAGGTTAAGGCCCAACGTGTGTTGGGTTAAGGTACAATATAGGTTAGGTTAAGGTACAATATAGGTTAGGTTACGGTACAATATGGGTTAGGTTAAGGGACAATATGGGTTAGGTTAAGGGACAATATAGGTTAGGTTAAGGGACAATATGGGTTAGGTTAAGGGACAATATGGGTTAGGTTAAGGGACAATATGGGTTAGGTTAAGGGACAATATGGGTTAGGTTAAGGGACAATATAGGTTAGGTTAGCCCAACGTGTGTTGGGTTAAGGCCCAACGTGTGTTGGGTTAAGGCCCAACGTGTGTTGGGTTAAGGCCCAACGTGTGTTGGGTTAAGGCCCAACGTGTGTTGGGTTAAGGCCCAACGTGTGTTGGGTTAAGGCCCAACGTGTGTTGGGTTAAGGCCCAACGTGTGTTGGGTTAAGGCCCAACATAGGTTGGGTTAAGGCCCAACATAGGTTGGGTTAAGGCCCAACATAGGTTGGGTTAAGGCGCAACATAGGTTGGGTTAAGGCGCAACATAGGTTGGGTTAAGGCGCAACATAGGTTGGGTTAAGGCGCAACATAGGTTGGGTTAAGGCGCAACATAGGTTGGGTTAAGGCGCAACATAGGTTGGGTTTAAGGCGCAACATAGGTTGGGTTAAGGCGCAACATAGGTTAGGTTAAGGCGCATACATAGGTTAGGTTAAGGCGCAACATAGGTTAGGTTAAGGCGCAACATAGGTTAGGTTAAGGCGCAACATAGGTTAGGTTAAGGCGCAACATAGGTTAGGTTAAGGCGCAACATAGGTTAGGTTAAGGCGCAACATAGGTTAGGGTTAAGGCGCAACATAGGTTAGGTTAAGGCGCAACATAGGTTAGGTTAAGGCGCAACATAGGTTAGGTTAAGGCGCAACATAGGTTAGGTTAAGGCGCAACATAGGTTAGGTTAAGGCGCAACATAGGTTAGGTTAAGGCGCAACATAGGTTAGGTTAAGGCGCAACATAGGTTAGGTTAAGGCGGCAACATAGGGTTAGGTTAAGGCGCAACATAGGTTAGGTTAAGGCGCAACATAGGTTAGGTTAAGGCGCAACATAGGTTAGGTTAAGGCGCAACATAGGTTAGGTTAAGGCGCAACATAGGTTAGGTTAAGGCGCAACATAGGTTAGGTTAAGGCGCAACATAGGTTAGGTTAAGGCGCAACATAGGTTAGGGTTAAGGCGCAACATAGGTTATAGGTTAAGGCGCAACATAGGTTAGGTTGAGGCACAATATAGGTTAGGGT
>NW_026047881.1:35000-41093 GCF_023864345.2 Schistocerca serialis cubense
TCAGCGGGTTACCCCGACCTTTCGGCCTAGGAAGACACGCTGATTCCTTCAGTGTAGCGCGCGTGCGGCCCAGAACATCTAAGGGCATCACAGACCTGTTATTGCTCAATCTCGTGCGGCTAGAAGCCGCCTGTCCCTCTAAGAAGAAAAGTAATCGCTGACAGCACGAAGGATGTCACGCGACTAGTTAGCAGGCTAGAGTCTCGTTCGTTATCGGAATTAACCAGACAAATCGCTCCACCAACTAAGAACGGCCATGCACCACCACCCACCGAATCAAGAAAGAGCTATCAATCTGTCAATCCTTCCGGTGTCCGGGCCTGGTGAGGTTTCCCGTGTTGAGTCAAATTAAGCCGCAGGCTCCACTCCTGGTGGTGCCCTTCCGTCAATTCCTTTAAGTTTCAGCTTTGCAACCATACTTCCCCCGGAACCCAAAAGCTTTGGTTTCCCGGAGGCTGCCCGCCGAGTCATCGGAGGAACTGCGGCGGATCGCTGGCTGGCATCGTTTATGGTTAGAACTAGGGCGGTATCTGATCGCCTTCGAACCTCTAACTTTCGTTCTTGATTAATGAAAACATACTTGGCAAATGCTTTCGCTTCTGTTCGTCTTGCGACGATCCAAGAATTTCACCTCTAACGTCGCAATACGAATGCCCCCGCCTGTCCCTATTAATCATTACCTCGGGTTCCGAAAACCAACAAAATAGAACCGAGGTCCTATTCCATTATTCCATGCACACAGTATTCAGGCGGGCTTGCCTGCTTTAAGCACTCTAATTTGTTCAAAGTAAACGTGCCGGCCCACCGAGACACTCACTCAAGAGCACCCTGGTAGGATTGCAACGGGGTCCGCCTCGGGACGCACGAGCACGCACGAGGCGCGTCGCACGCCTTCAGCTCGCCCCACCGGCAGGACGTCCCACGATACATGCCAGTTAAACACCGACGGGCGGTGAACCAACAGCGTGGGACACAAATCCAACTACGAGCTTTTTAACCGCAACAACTTTAATATACGCTATTGGAGCTGGAATTACCGCGGCTGCTGGCACCAGACTTGCCCTCCAATAGATACTCGTTAAAGGATTTAAAGTGTACTCATTCCGATTACGGGGCCTCGGATGAGTCCCGTATCGTTATTTTTCGTCACTACCTCCCCGTGCCGGGAGTGGGTAATTTGCGCGCCTGCTGCCTTCCTTGGATGTGGTAGCCGTTTCTCAGGCTCCCTCTCCGGAATCGAACCCTGATTCCCCGTTACCCGTTACAACCATGGTAGGCGCAGAACCTACCATCGACAGTTGATAAGGCAGACATTTGAAAGATGCGTCGCCGGTACGAGGACCGTGCGATCAGCCCAAAGTTATTCAGAGTCACCAAGGCAAACGGACCGGACGAGCCGACCGATTGGTTTTGATCTAATAAAAGCGTCCCTTCCATCTCTGGTCGGGACTCTGTTTGCATGTATTAGCTCTAGAATTACCACAGTTATCCAAGTAACGTGGGTACGATCTAAGGAACCATAACTGATTTAATGAGCCATTCGCGGTTTCACCTTAATGCGGCTTGTACTGAGACATGCATGGCTTAATCTTTGAGACAAGCATATGACTACTGGCAGGATCAACCAGGGAGCTGCGTCAACTAGAGCTGAGCAGCCGGCCGCCCGGGAGTGTGTCCCGGGGGCCCGCGCGAACACGCAAGCGTCCGCTCAATTATTCTGCAAACAGGAGGAGGCTGAGCTCCCCTGCACCATACACCTCGAAACCCTCTCAGGTCCCGGCGGCGCGCAGCGCCGTCCTAAGTACTTGGTCGGGTTCGAGAGAGGCGCAATCGCCCGGGGTTTGGCGAGTAGACGCTTTAGGTGCGACCACCCGTGCTCCCAACTGAGCTTGCCGCTGCCGACAGAGGCCCGGGAGCGTGCTGTCGTGGCATTGCCGGCGGGAGACAACACGCGCCACCTACGGTGACCGGCAGCTCCAACGCCAGCGCCACAGAAGGACAAAAGCCCCACTTGGGTGCCGAAGCGAACTCTCCCAGCACAGCGCACGCGCCAACACGTCCGCACAGCTGCGATACAAACCACCTGCGAGAACCGCAGAGGCGACCGAGCAGCAGACGGCGTCGCGGCGCCGAGCGCCGGGCGGCGGCGCATCCTCAGCGCACACAGTCCTCAATCGGACCAGCACACTGCAGATGTCCACCGCGCTTCGCACCGGGCCCGCGAGGACCTACTTTGGCCGCACGGCGCCGCGTGCAGGGTGCGCCGGCGCGCAGCTGCGCCGCCTGCCGCCTCCGTCGGCCGGCGCGCCTGCACTGGCCGCCCCCACCAGCCGGCTGTAGCGCGTGCGCCCACGCACCGCGCGGCCAGCACGCCGGGAGGCCCCCCCCTCACCGGCCGGGGACGGTCCCCACCCAGCCACCGCCGCGTATCGCTTCACACCCAGATGCCATTCACGTTCGTGGGCATGGTGGGTATCGCTGGAACAACCGGTTGGTAGCTCAACCGATCGTCGCCATCACTGATTCACCTCTAGCGAGAACAACCGCACCACAACGGTTTACCAGTTGTTCATTTGCGTAACGTCACCAGCAAACGTAGGCGTCCATCGCCATTTGCAAATTCAACGATTGTTGCATGCCTGTGTCAGGTGTCACGACACACTATGTCTGCCCACATACACGCAACAACATGTGCACGGCTTCGCGAACACGTGGAAGGTGGCCCCCGTACGTATGCGATGTCCATTGCGCGAACGACTGTCAACCGGCCTCTGTCGCATGTCGCAGATGTGGAACGCAGTGCACCATGCTATCACGGTGTGTGAGAAGAGACGACTACGTCTGACAACACGCGCCACTACATCAACAGACGGCTCATGCTGATCGCCATCCAGGGCATACCACACTGCAATCCAGCTCTTATAGGGAGACGACACGTAGCTGAGTGCACAACATTTGGACCGCATGGTTCGCCGTTGTTGGCGCAGTCGTTGTACGGTCACATGTACCACGATGTATCATTCAGTACATGAGGACCAATGTGCAGTACAGTGTGTGATTTGGACGTACAACATCAGCGGACAGTTGACACAGGCCGTACCACAGCGTAGGCTAAGTGCTTCGCCATGCGAATGCCAATGAACAACTGCAAATGCCAATGAACAACTGCAAAGGGCATTGAGCATGTACGTCCTGCTGCCATCCACATTACAGTGTATAGCTGCAAGGTGTTTAACATGAAGCGATACACTGGGGACCGGGCAGTGCGAGTAGCAAACTATATTGCGGGGGTTGCAGTTAGGCAACACTACACTAATTTAACGCGTCGTATGACAATTACAGAGCAGGTTAAGGCCCAACGTGTGTTGGGTTAAGGCCCAACGTGTGTTGGGTTAAGGCCCAACGTGTGTTGGGTTAAGGCCCAACGTGTGTTGGGTTAAGGCCCAACGTGTGTTGGGTTAAGGCCCAACGTGTGTTGGGTTAAGGCCCAACGTGTGTTGGGTTAAGGCCCAACGTGTGTTGGGTTAAGGCCCAACGTGTGTTGGGTTAAGGCCCAACGTGTGTTGGGTTAAGGCCCAACGTGTGTTGGGTTAAGGCCCAACGTGTGTTGGGTTAAGGCCCAACGTGTGTTGGGTTAAGGCCCAACGTGTGTTGGGTTAAGGCCCAACGTGTGTTGGGTTAAGGCCCAACGTGTGTTGGGTTAAGGCCCAACGTGTGTTGGGTTAAGGCCCAACGTGTGTTGGGTTAAGGCCCAACGTGTGTTGGGTTAAGGCCCAACATAGGTTGGGTTAAGGCCCAACATAGGTTGGGTTAAGGCCCAACATAGGTTGGGTTAAGGCGCAACATAGGTTGGGTTAAGGCGCAACATAGGTTGGGTTAAGGCGCAACATAGGTTGGGTTAAGGCGCAACATAGGTTGGGTTAAGGCGCAACATAGGTTGGGTTAAGGCGCAACATAGGTTGGGTTAAGGCGCAACATAGGTTGGGTTAAGGCGCAACATAGGTTAGGTTAAGGCGCAACATAGGTTAGGTTAAGGCGCAACATAGGTTAGGTTAAGGCGCAACATAGGTTAGGTTAAGGCGCAACATAGGTTAGGTTAAGGCGCAACATAGGTTAGGTTAAGGCGCAACATAGGTTAGGTTAAGGCGCAACATAGGTTAGGTTAAGGCGCAACATAGGTTAGGTTAAGGCGCAACATAGGTTAGGTTAAGGCGCAACATAGGTTAGGTTAAGGCGCAACATAGGTTAGGTTAAGGCGCAACATAGGTTAGGTTAAGGCGCAACATAGGTTAGGTTAAGGCGCAACATAGGTTAGGTTAAGGCGCAACATAGGTTAGGTTAAGGCGCAACATAGGTTAGGTTAAGGCGCAACATAGGTTAGGTTAAGGCGCAACATAGGTTAGGTTAAGGCGCAACATAGGTTAGGTTAAGGCGCAACATAGGTTAGGTTAAGGCGCAACATAGGTTAGGTTAAGGCGCAACATAGGTTAGGTTAAGGCGCAACATAGGTTAGGTTGAGGCACAATATAGGTTAGGTTGAGGTACCGTATAGGTTAGGTTAAGGTACAGTATAGTTTAGGTTAAGGTACAGTATAGTTTAGGTTAAGGTACAGTATAGTTTAGGTTAAGGTACAGTATAGTTTAGGTTAAGGTACAGTATAGTTTAGGTTAAGGTACAGTATAGTTTAGGTTAAGGTACAGTATAGTTTAGGTTAAGGTACACATTGTTGTATGGAAAGGTGTAATGGGGGGGGGGGGGGGGGGGCGGCCGGTCGGTTTGTTGATTGTGATTATAGTAAGTGGATGCCTGCGGCATCATCTGATTTGCCACGTCAGGATGCACCTTTGGCTCATGACAGGCGGCGGCGCTCCGATTCCATGCTTGTGGCAGACCTGTGTCTTTCATTCCTGCCATTGTTTGTGTGCTGTGAGAGGAGGCAGTATTGTGATGTTGGGTGCACCCCTGTGTAGGACATGTGTGGGTGTTGGTGGCTTAGCTGAGCAATGGTGGTTGTCGGGGGGGTGGGATATTCCGTTTTCTGAGTGGACCTCCCAGTCTGGTTATGACAGTGTGGATTGTCTCATGTGGCGGAGAGGATGCACTGGGTGTTGTTCCATGCTGGTGCTTACATATTGTCTGTGTGCGTGTTACAGGCGGAGAGTAGTGCGTGATAAGAGTGTGTGGCTGCCGTGTGGTTGTGATTGTGAGCAGAGTCTTTCAGCATGTATACGGACAGTTGTATATATTATCTGTATTCTGATGGGTCTATGTATTACTAATCAGCGCCGTGTATACGTTTAATCCGGTTCCAGTCGAAACTGTTGTATCTCTGTACATTAGTGACACGGCGAGCGCGCTATGTAGCTACTCGTCTCGGCAGCTTCCACCGGTGTATGGCAAATGATTATAAGCAATGAGTCGAGTCGTCAATACCGATAGTGTGACGTCACATGTCTGGGGTGGGGGACGCTGCGCCCTTCCGGTGGGTCATGGCCTAGAAAGACGCTCCCCACGCAGGGGGGCTTGGACTGTCATAAACTCTTCCGAGTAATATACTTGCCGTACGTTTTTGCGACTGCGAGTGCAACGCCCACCGGTACCGACATGGATGGAGCGCCTCCTAGCTGACCGCTCAGCATCGGCATTCGTACAGAGAGCAACGCGATCGCGTCTCTAGCTCGTAACTGGTACAGCTCGCAGCTCATGTATAGGGACAGCGGGAATGTCGCATATTGGACATAACTCTTCATGAAACGCAAGTTATAGGGGTGGATTGCACATTGCGACTGCGGGAAAAGTCCGCCGTTCATCCGCTGGAGTTGCGAGTTGGGCGGTTAGGGTGGGGCGCCGGTGGAGTGATTGCCGGTCGACGATTTCGTGCGGCAGAGGCGCTGGCGTTGGGGTGCTGTGGTCGACAGAGGACGCAGGCTTTGTGGGTGGGGTCGAAAGATGGGCACTGTGGGCCCATCGCTGTCTTAGTCGGCTTGGCGTCTCATAGATGGCGGTATCGTCGTTGCAGGACGTCATGCCGCGGGAGACCTACAGATGGCGCTGTGTTTTGTGGTGCGCTCGACATGGCGGACGTAGTGTTG
>NW_026047882.1:5000-10000 GCF_023864345.2 Schistocerca serialis cubense
CGACATCCGCCATTGCTCAGCTAAGCCACGAACACCCACACATGTCCTACACAGGGGTGCACCCAACATCACAATACTGCCTCCTGTCACAGTACACAAACAATGGCAGGAATGAAAGACACAGATCTGCCACAACCTTGGAATCGGAGCGCCGCCTGTCATGAGCCACAAGTGCATCCTGACGTGACAAATCGGATGATCCCGCAGGCATGCACTTACGATAATCACTATCAACGAACCTGCCGCCCCCTCCCCCCCCAAAATACACCTTTCCCTACAACGTGTACCTTAACCTAAGCTATATTGTACCTTAACCTAAGCGATATTGTACCTTAACCTAAGGTATATCGTACCTTAACCTAACCTACATTGCGCCTTCACCTAACCTACGTTGTACCTTAACCTAACCTACGTTGTACCTTAACCTAACCTACGTTGTACCTTAACCTAACCTACGTTGTACCTTAACCTAACCTACGTTGTACCTTAACCTAACCTACGTTGTACCTTAACCTAACCTACGTTGTACCTTAACCTAACCTACGTTGTACCTTAACCTAACCTACGTTGTACCTTAACCTAACCTACGTTGTACCTTAACCTAACCTACGTTGTGCCTTAACCTAACCTACGTTGTGCCTTAACCTAACCTACGTTGTGCCTTAACCTAACCTACGTTGTGCCTTAACCTAACCTATGTTGTGCCTTAACCTAACCTATGTTGTGCCTTAACCTAACCTATGTTGTGCCTTAACCTAACCTATGTTGTGCCTTAACCTAACCTATGTTGTGCCTTAACCTAACCTACGTTGTGCCTTAACCTAACCTACGTTGTGCCTTAACCTAACCTACGTTGTGCCTTAACCTAACCTACGTTGTGCCTTAACCTAACCTACGTTGTGCCTTAACCTAACCTACGTTGTGCCTTAACCTAACCTACGTTGTGCCTTAACCTAACCTACGTTGTGCCTTAACCTAACCTACGTTGTGCCTTAACCTAACCTACGTTGTGCCTTAACCTAACCTACGTTGTGCCTTAACCTAACCTACGTTGTGCCTTAACCTAACCTACGTTGTGCCTTAACCTAACCTACGTTGTGCCTTAACCTAACCTACGTTGTGCCTTAACCTAACCTACGTTGTGCCTTAACCTAACCTACGTTGTGCCTTAACCTAACCTACGTTGTGCCTTAACCTAACCTACGTTGTGCCTTAACCTAACCTACGTTGTGCCTTAACCTAACCTACGTTGTGCCTTAACCTAACCTACGTTGTGCCTTAACCTAACCTACGTTGTGCCTTAACCTAACCTACGTTGTGCCTTAACCTAACCTACGTTGTGCCTTAACCTAACCTACGTTGTGCCTTAACCTAACCTACGTTGTGCCTTAACCTAACCTATGTTGTGCCTTAACCTAACCTATGTTGTGCCTTAACCTAACCTATGTTGTGCCTTAACCTAACCTATGTTGTGCCTTAACCTAACCTATGTTGTGCCTTAACCTAACCTATGTTGTGCCTTAACCTAACCTATGTTGTGCCTTAACCTAACCTATGTTGTGCCTTAACCTAACCTATGTTGTGCCTTAACCTAACCTATGTTGTGCCTTAACCTAACCTACGTTGTGCCTTAACCTAACCCATATTGTACCTTAACCTAACCCATATTGTACCTTAACCTAACCCATATTGTACCTTAACCTAACCCATATTGTACCTTAACCTAACCCATATTGTACCTTAACGTAACCTAATTTGTGCCTTAACGTAACCTAATTTGTGCCTTAACGTAACCTAATTTGTGCCTTAACGTAACCTAATTTGTGCCTTAACGTAACCTAATTTGTGCCTTAACGTAACCTAATTTGTGCCTTAACGTAACCTAATTTGTGCCTTAACGTAACCTAATTTGTGCCTTAACGTAACCTAATTTGTGCCTTAACGTAACCTAATTTGTGCCTTAACGTAACCTAATTTGTGCCTTAACGTAACCTAATTTGTGCCTTAACGTAACCTAATTTGTGCCTTAACGTAACCTAATTTGTGCCTTAACGTAACCTAATTTGTGCCTTAACGTAACCTAATTTGTGCCTTAACGTAACCTAATTTGTGCCTTAACGTAACCTAATTTGTGCCTTAACGTAACCTAATTTGTGCCTTAACGTAACCTAATTTGTGCCTTAACGTAACCTAATTTGTGCCTTAACGTAACCTAATTTGTGCCTTAACGTAACCCATGTTGTGCCTTAACGTAACCCATGTTGTGCCTTAACGTAACCCAATTTGTGCCTTAACGTAACCCATGTTGTGCCTTAACCTAACCTATATTGTGCCTCAACCTAACCTATATTGCGCCTTAACCTGACGCACGTTGTCGCTGAACCTGCTCTGTAATTGTTATGCAACTCGTTAAATTAGTGTAGTGTTGCCTAACCGCAACCCTCGCAATATAGTTCGCTATTCGCACTGCCCGGTCCCCTGTGTATCGCGTCATGTTAAACACCTTGCAGGTGTTGCTGACTTTCCACATGCTCCTGCTATACACTGTAATGTGGATAGCAGCAGGACGTACATGCCCCCCCCCCCTTCCCCCCTGCCTTCGCAAGCTGGTCGTTGAGAAGTTTGCATGTTCAATGCCCTTCGCATGCCGACGTACTCAGCCTACGTTGTGGTACGGCCTGTCACCTGTCCGCCGATGTACGCAAAACCCACAAACTGTACTGCACATTGGTCCGTATGTACTGAATGATACATCGTGGCACATGTGTGACCGTACGACGACTGCGCCTAGCAACGGCAGACCATACAGTCCAAATATTGTGCACGCAGCTACGTGTCGTCTCCCTATAAGAGCTGGATTGCAGTGTGGTACGCCATTCAGACGTGTGGGAGGAACGGACGCCCTGGATGGCGATCAGCATGAGCAGTCTGTTGATGTAGTGGAGCGTGTATTCGGACGTAGTCGTCTCTTCTCACACACCGTGATAGCATGTTGCACCGCGTTCCACATCTGCGACATCCTGCAGAGGCCGGCTGACAGTCGTTCGCGCAATGGACACCGCATACGTACGGGGGCTACCTTCCACGTGTTCTCGAGGCGTGCACATGTTGTTGCGTCTATGTGGGCAGACGTAGTGTGTTGTGACACCTGACACAGGCATGCAATACTCGTTGCAAATGGCGATGGACGTCTACGTTTGCTGGTGACGTTACGCAAATGAACAACAGGTAACCCGTTGTGGTGCGGTTGTTCTCGCTAGAGGTGAATCAGTGTTGGCGACGATCGGTCGAGCTATTAACCGGTTGTTTCAGGGATACCCACCATGCCCACGAACGTGAAAGGGGACCCACCATGCCCACGAACGCGAAAGGGGATCTGGGTGTGAGGCGATACGCGGCGGTGGCTGGGTGGGACCGTCCCCGGCCGGTGAGGGGGGGCCGCCCGGCGTGCTGGCAGCGCGGTGCGTGGGCGCACGCGCTACAGCCGGCTGGTGGGGGCGGCCAGTGGCAGGCGCGCCGGCCGACGGACGCGGCAGGCGGCGCAGCTGCGCGCCGGCGCCCCCTGCTCGCGGCGCCTTGCGGCCAAAGTAGGTCCTCGCGGGCCCGGTGCGAAGCGCGGTGGCCATCTGCAGTGTGCTGGTCCGATTGAGGACTGTGTGCGCTGAGGATGCGCCGCCGCCCGGCGCTCGGCGCCGCGACGCCGTCTGCTGCTCGGTCGCCCCAGCGGTTCTCGCAGGTGGTTTGTATCGCAGCTGTGCGGACGTGTTGGCGCGTGCGCTGTGCTGGGAGAGTTCGCTTCGGCACCCAAGTGGGGCTTTTGTCCTTCTGTGGCGCTGGCGTTGGAGCTGCCGGTCACCGTAGGTGGCGCGTGTTGTCTCCCGCCGGCAATGCCACGACAGCACGCTCCCGGGCCTCTGTCGGCAGCGGCAAGCTCAGTTGGGAGCACGGGTGGTCGCACCTAAAGCGTCTACTCGCCTAACTCCGGGCGATTGCGCCTCTCTCGAACCCGACCAAGTACTTAGGACGGCGCTGCGCGCCGCCGGGACCTGAGAGGGTTTCGAGGTGTGTTGTGCAGGGGAGCTCAGCCTCCTCCTGTTTGCAGAATAATTGAGCGGACGCTTGCGTGTTCGCGCGGGCCCCCGGGACACACTCCCGGGCGGCCGGCTGCTCAGCTCTAGTTGACGCAGCTCCCTGGTTGATCCTGCCAGTAGTCATATGCTTGTCTCAAAGATTAAGCCATGCATGTCTCAGTACAAGCCGCATTAAGGTGAAACCGCGAATGGCTCATTAAATCAGTTATGGTTCCTTAGATCGTACCCACGTTACTTGGATAACTGTGGTAATTCTAGAGCTAATACATGCAAACAGAGTCCCGACCAGAGATGGAAGGGACGCTTTTATTAGATCAAAACCAATCGGTCGGCTCGTCCGGTCCGTTTGCCTTGGTGACTCTGAATAACTTTGGGCTGATCGCACGGTCCTCGTACCGGCGACGCATCTTTCAAATGTCTGCCTTATCAACTGTCGATGGTAGGTTCTGCGCCTACCATGGTTGTAACGGGTAACGGGGAATCAGGGTTCGATTCCGGAGAGGGAGCCTGAGAAACGGCTACCACATCCAAGGAAGGCAGCAGGCGCGCAAATTACCCACTCCCGGCACGGGGAGGTAGTGACGAAAAATAACGATACGGGACTCATCCGAGGCCCCGTAATCGGAATGAGTACACTTTAAATCCTTTAACGAGTATCTATTGGAGGGCAAGTCTGGTGCCAGCAGCCGCGGTAATTCCAGCTCCAATAGCGTATATTAAAGTTGTTGCGGTTAAAAAGCTCGTAGTTGGATTTGTGTCCCACGCTGTTGGTTCACCGCCCGTCGGTGTTTAACTGGCATGTATCGTGGGACGTCCTGCCGGTGGGGCGAGCCGAAGGCGTGCGACCGCCTCGTGCGTGCTCGTGCGTCCCGAGGCGGACCCCGTTGAAATCCTACCAGGGTGCTCTTT
>NW_026047882.1:17500-27500 GCF_023864345.2 Schistocerca serialis cubense
TTAAGCCTTCGGGCGACTGAAGGGCAGGGGCACGACGGTGTGCTGAACAACTTGTACACCGGTTCTGACAGGTGCATTTGCTGTGGTGGGATCTTGCCCCAAGTCGGCGAAGGTCACTCGCCTTGTCTTGGGCTCCGAGGCATGCTCTGCCAAGCCGGGGCGTGGTGACATGTCCCCGGTTAGGTTAGATGGGTCCAGACCTCTGAACGTCTGGGGGACCGGCCCGGCACCTGAGTAGGACCGGGTCCTTGGCCTTTGGTGGGAACCTGGGCTAGTAAGGGGCGAAGGACGGAGAGTGAATCCGCTCTCCCGGAATGCGGGTGGCATTCGCCGATAAGGGAGCGGGTGAAAACTATAGTGGTGTGGCTGTTGAAGAGGACTAGTGCGCTGTACCCACGGCGTGCTAAACCTGGCAGCTCAGTTATTGACAGCTCTTGGTCAAGGGGCGGGACCGGTGAGCGAGCTGCATGTAGCCTCCCCCCATGCCAGAGAGGCCGGTCCGGGGCAAGAGACGGGCCTCCATCTTTCACTCTCTTTGAATACGATAATGGCGGAAAATCAAGAGAGTGGTAATGTGTTAGATGCTTCCGAATCGGAAATCGAGATGAATTTGACAGTTGCTGAGCGACACTCGAAATTTTTGAAATTGCTGGACTCGAGTGTCAAAAATGGAAAGATCAGCAATGGTGCGATAAACCAGATAAGAGACTTCATTGCTAATTGGGCAATTGTTCACTCCCAGTTAGAGGGGAGAATATCAGAATTAGAAAAAGAAAATAAAAGGATTAGAAGTCAGCCTACTCGGACGTATGCTGCGGTTGCCAAAGCCCCTGTGGCCAAGGCGCCAACAGCAAAAGAGAAAATTGAACAGAACATCAAAAAAGTGGCACCCACGGTTTTTATAAAACCTAAACCTGGCGAAGACATCAAAGCTGCTAAGACAGCTTTCGAAAAGTGTGTTGATCCAAAGAAAGATAAAATCAGGATCAACAGTGTCCGTACCTCTAAGAATGTGCTGATAGTCGAGACGGCCTCGCCAGAAGACAGCCAAAAGATCTTAGGTAATAAACAACTAAGCGAGAAAGTTAGGTGTGAACCTCCACGAAAGCGTCGTCCACTTATGAGTCTATATGATGTACCTACATTTATGTCAGCGGACAGCCTACTTGATGCGATATATACGCAAAATTTTGACGTCTCAATGACTAGAAACGAGTTTGATGAAGAGTTCAAGCTCCGTTTTAAAGTAGGGCCTCGAGGAAAGCTGACTGTACATCATGTTGTGGAGGTTTCACCGAACTTATGGAAAGTATTAACGCGGGCTGGCCGGCTGTACGTCGGCTACTCAGCACTGAACATTAAAGATTACCTGGCAGTACCACGTTGTACAAAATGCCAGGACATAAACCATACCAATAAGTATTGTACAGAACCGAATATAATATGTGCCCACTGTGGCCTAGCTGGACATATTAGGAAAGATTGTCCTAACATGGACAAAGCAGCAACATGTGTACCATGTAAGAAACGGGGCCGTAAGTGTGGTGGACCAAAAGATTGTCCAACCCACCGAATGTTCTTAGATAGGCTTATCCAAAGAACAGATTACGGCGAAATTTAAAGTGGTACAAGTCAATGCCATGCGCAGCCAGATGGTTGCACATGAGCTACGGAAGGTAGCGGAACAAGAAGGAATAGATATACTTCTGATACAAGAACCGAACTCCTGTGCGGGTCGAGTCCCTGGTTTTCCCGCAACAGCACAGGTGGTTTCCTCGGGTGGGAACCCCATGAGTGCAATTATAATATTGAACAAAACTATTAAAACTACGATATTAAATCAGTTCTGTACTGAGCATATTATAGTTGTACAACTTAATTTGCTGTCTTACAGCATGTACGTTGTAAACGTCTACTGCCAATTCAGACATGACATCAAGATTTATCTTGATCAGCTGAATTGGATACTAAGAGTTTTAGCTGGGCAGGCTATAATTGTAGCTCTTGATGCTAATGCTAAGTCCCCACTCTGGCACAGTGATGTACAGGACGGAAGGGGTGCGGAGCTTGTTGATTTGATAATGGAAACGCACATGCATGTGCTAAACTTGCCTGGGTACCCCCCGACCTACTCAGGGAGGGCGGGTGCAACATCAAATATTGATGTCACACTAGCAAGCGAGAGGGCAGCACCCCACGTCCATAACTGGCAAGTAAGAGAACATCTAACTGTCAGCGATCACAACTGTATTACATTTGAAATAGCATCGACCATCGTGGATGTGCCAGGTGAGTGGGTGGAACGGTACAACTATGCTCGGACAGACTGGGACCGACTCGTGCAGGTGTTCAGTCCTCCTGAGTTCGGGGAGGACATAGGTAATATTGATGAAGCTGTGGAGGAGCTTGTGAGCTCCGTGCAAACAGCCATCACACTATCTGTACCTCGAATAGCGAGATACATCTGCAGGGAGTCCACCCCGTGGACCCCTGAATTGACTGTGCTTAAACGATCGGTCAGAAGGGCTCGAAGCAACTACCAAAGGAGCTTTGCCCAAGACGAACGACAATACCACCTGCGTATTTATCGTCGTCTGAAGCAGAGATACAAGGATCAGTTAGACATTACAAGGCGCCAATCCTGGGAAAGATTTGTGAACGATCAGCTGGGAACAGACCCTTGGGGAGTTCCCTACAAAATCGTTCGAGAAAAAATTAGATCGCCCATGATGCTGTCTACGCTGCGTGCTGGGGATGGTGACACGACCAAGAATTGGGAAGAAACAGCAAGATTGCTGTTGGACACATTACTTCCAGATGATATCGAGGACCAGGACTCGCACGAGCAGCGAGAAATACGTCAGGCTCTCTCGATCCCGTATCTTAACGATACAAACGTGCGCCCCTTCTCAGCAGAGGAGGTAGAAGCAACCATCTACACCTTTGCAAGGAAGAAGGCGCCGGGTCCTGATGGGATCCCTGTGGAGATCTTACAGGGACTCGCACACTTGGTCGCCCCGGCATTAAGTCGTATTTACAGCGTCTGTTTACAAAGGGGCTATTATCCACTACAGTGGAAAACTGCGGAAGTAGTAATTATCAGGAAAGGCCCGGATAAAGATCCAACGGTGCCGAAATCCTATCGGCCTATCTGTCTGCTGGATGTAATGGGCAAAGCATTTGAGAAGTTGCTGGCTGACCGTCTCCAGAGTCATCGAACTCTGCATGGTATGAGTGATAGGCAGTTCGGATTCCGAAAGGGTCGCTCCACCCAGGATGCGATCAATGAGGTTTGCCGAATTGTTCACTCTGCGACATCAAAGTATGTCCTTGGAATAATGATAGACATCTCAGGGGCCTTCGACAACCTGTGGTGGCCGGCACTCTTCTCTCGCCTAAGAGAGATTGGGTGTCCGCAGCTGCTGTATGGCTGTCTGGAGGCCTACTGTGATGGAAGGACTGCTAAGATAACGGCTCCTGGAGCCGTCGTATCTAAAAGAGTATCCCGTGGTTGTCCCCAGGGATCGGTGTGTGGTCCCATTTTTTGGGATATTAACATGGAACCTTTGTTGAACGTCCTGCAGGAAGAGACTGCAGTTCTGGGAGTCGTTGCTTATGCGGATGATCTCGCAATTCTAGTAGAAGGTGACACTCGCAATGTGATCGAAGACCGATCACGACTGGCTATTGAACTGTTAACCAACTGGTGTAAGAAGACTAAAATGTCTATTGCACCACAAAAATCGCTATATATGCTCTTGAAAGGCAAGTTGAATAGAGACCCAACAGTCAGAATTAATGGCCAAGCAGTGTCACGACAGAGATATGCCCGTTACCTGGGGGTATATTTAGATGAGAATTGGAGTTTCATTCCGCATATCGAGCAAATAACGACAAAGTCCTTAGCTTTGTTCAATAAGATAATATCAATTGGACAAAGAAGGTTCCATCTGCCGTCAAAGGCAATAAATATTTATCATAACTGCATATTGGCACCAATAGTAGGGCACGCATCCAGTGTGTGGGCCCACAGGTTAGCTCTGGTGCGGCCTGCCGCTGCTGTCCGGCGAATACAGAGGAACGTTCTGTTGAGATGCATTGGAGCATTCAGCACAAGTCCAACAGATGCACTGTTGGTAATTATGGGTCTATGCCCACTAGACCTAATAATAAGGCAGCACGCAGCCTTCTACTGGCTGCACAAACAGAACATTGAAAGGGTGCAAAATATAATGGGCATTCCTCTGGTAAGCGTCAAAGCCATTCGTGAAAGAGTGCTTGACATCTGGCAGGACGAATGGGATGGGTCCACTACAGGCCGCAGAGTCCATGGGTTTCTACCCACAGTAAGAGGAAGATTAAAGAACAAGATAATAAAGCCCTCACAGGGCCTAGTTCACTTCCTTACAGGACACGGTCCCTACCCCACGTACCTGCACAAAATAGGGAAAAGGCCAACACCGGAGTGTGACTGTGGTGCCCACGAAGGATCGCCAGAACACATAGTGTTTGAGTGCCCAATATATGAACAGGCTGTCTCAGTAGAGAGGCAGCTTCTGCGAACAAGAATCGTTCACGAAATGCTGACAAACAGCGAATTGTTCAGCAATTTCGCTAAATTGGTAAACAAAATCTCAAGTGAGGCCCAGCGAGCCTACCTTGGGAGATAGTAAGTGCGCTTCGGATCTAATGCGCAAGTGTAAATATGTAAATATTACGTTGTTTAAGTCTTGAATAGTAGTTGCATGTAGTTGTAGTTAGATCTGCATGGTGGTGGGGGGGAATAAAAGAGCAGTACAAACGGAGTGGTTTCTCTAGAAGTAGCGGCCCGCCTCCACGTGGCTAGGGACGGGCAACTCTCTGGCAGCGTTCCAGAGAGGCTAAGAGGCCGTTGATTCACATATAGTGAAGCTACTAAATAACTAGATAGCTTGCATGCATTAATAAACCACTCCTGTAGTGCTAATAGTAGAGATAGTTAGTCATAATACGCCCACTCAAAAGTATTAGAAAGTGGGTTATGCATGTTCCACAAATCTGGAAAAAAAAAAAAAAAATCTGTCCCTATACATGAGCTGCGAGCTGTACCACGTACAAGCTACAGACGCGATCGCATTGCTCACTGTACGGATTCCCATGCCGAGCGATCAGCTAGGAAGCGCCCCATCCACGTCGGTACCCTTGGGCGTTGCACTCGCAGTCGCAAAAAACGTTGGGCAAATATATTTCTCCGATGCTGAGCGATCAGCTAGGAAGCGCCCCATCCATGTCGGTACTCGTACGCGTCGCACTCGCAGTCGCAAAAAACGCTGGGCAAATATATTTCTCGGAAGAGTAATGACAGTCCGAGCCTCCTGCGTGGGAAGAGTCTTTCTAGGCCCTGACCCACGGGAAGCGTGTAGCTTCCCCCATCCCGGACATTTCACGTCGTCACACTACCGGTATTGACTAATAGACTGATTGCTGATAATCATTAGCCACACACTGGGGGAAACGGCCGACAGGGGCGGCAACATAGTGGAGCCGCAGTGTCACTAATGTACAGAGATAGAACAGTTTCGACTGGAACCAGAGTAACCGTATACACGGCACTGATTAGTAATAGATGCAGAGCCATCAGAATACAGATAATATATACAACCGTCCCTATACATGCTGAAAGACTCTGCACACAATGAGAACCACACGTCAGCCAGACACTATCACACACTACTCTCTGCCTCTAACAGGCACACACACAATATCTAACCACCAGCATGGAAGAACATCCGGTGCATCCTCTCCGCCACATTACACAATCCACACTATCATAACCAGACCGGGAGGTCCACCCAGAAAACAGAATATCCCACCCTTCCGACATCCGCCATTGCTCAGCTAAGCCACGAACACCCACACATGTCCTACACAGGGGTGCACCCAACATCACAATACTGCCTCCTGTCACAGTACACAAACAATGGCAGGAATGAAAGACACAGATCTGCCACAACCTTGGAATCGGAGCGCCGCCTGTCATGAGCCACAAGTGCATCCTGACGTGACAAATCGGATGATCCCGCAGGCATGCACTTACGATAATCACTATCAACGAACCTGCCGCCCCCTCCCCCCCCAAAATACACCTTTCCCTACAACGTGTACCTTAACCTAAGCTATATTGTACCTTAACCTAAGCGATATTGTACCTTAACCTAAGGTATATCGTACCTTAACCTAACCTACATTGCGCCTTCACCTAACCTACGTTGTACCTTAACCTAACCTACGTTGTACCTTAACCTAACCTACGTTGTACCTTAACCTAACCTACGTTGTACCTTAACCTAACCTACGTTGTACCTTAACCTAACCTACGTTGTACCTTAACCTAACCTACGTTGTACCTTAACCTAACCTACGTTGTACCTTAACCTAACCTACGTTGTGCCTTAACCTAACCTACGTTGTGCCTTAACCTAACCTACGTTGTGCCTTAACCTAACCTACGTTGTGCCTTAACCTAACCTATGTTGTGCCTTAACCTAACCTATGTTGTGCCTTAACCTAACCTATGTTGTGCCTTAACCTAACCTATGTTGTGCCTTAACCTAACCTATGTTGTGCCTTAACCTAACCTACGTTGTGCCTTAACCTAACCTACGTTGTGCCTTAACCTAACCTACGTTGTGCCTTAACCTAACCTACGTTGTGCCTTAACCTAACCTACGTTGTGCCTTAACCTAACCTACGTTGTGCCTTAACCTAACCTACGTTGTGCCTTAACCTAACCTACGTTGTGCCTTAACCTAACCTACGTTGTGCCTTAACCTAACCTACGTTGTGCCTTAACCTAACCTACGTTGTGCCTTAACCTAACCTACGTTGTGCCTTAACCTAACCTACGTTGTGCCTTAACCTAACCTACGTTGTGCCTTAACCTAACCTACGTTGTGCCTTAACCTAACCTACGTTGTGCCTTAACCTAACCTACGTTGTGCCTTAACCTAACCTACGTTGTGCCTTAACCTAACCTACGTTGTGCCTTAACCTAACCTACGTTGTGCCTTAACCTAACCTACGTTGTGCCTTAACCTAACCTACGTTGTGCCTTAACCTAACCTACGTTGTGCCTTAACCTAACCTACGTTGTGCCTTAACCTAACCTACGTTGTGCCTTAACCTAACCTACGTTGTGCCTTAACCTAACCTACGTTGTGCCTTAACCTAACCTACGTTGTGCCTTAACCTAACCTATGTTGTGCCTTAACCTAACCTATGTTGTGCCTTAACCTAACCTATGTTGTGCCTTAACCTAACCTATGTTGTGCCTTAACCTAACCTATGTTGTGCCTTAACCTAACCTATGTTGTGCCTTAACCTAACCTATGTTGTGCCTTAACCTAACCTATGTTGTGCCTTAACCTAACCTATGTTGTGCCTTAACCTAACCTATGTTGTGCCTTAACCTAACCTACGTTGTGCCTTAACCTAACCCATATTGTACCTTAACCTAACCCATATTGTACCTTAACCTAACCCATATTGTACCTTAACCTAACCCATATTGTACCTTAACCTAACCCATATTGTACCTTAACGTAACCTAATTTGTGCCTTAACGTAACCTAATTTGTGCCTTAACGTAACCTAATTTGTGCCTTAACGTAACCTAATTTGTGCCTTAACGTAACCTAATTTGTGCCTTAACGTAACCTAATTTGTGCCTTAACGTAACCTAATTTGTGCCTTAACGTAACCTAATTTGTGCCTTAACGTAACCTAATTTGTGCCTTAACGTAACCTAATTTGTGCCTTAACGTAACCTAATTTGTGCCTTAACGTAACCTAATTTGTGCCTTAACGTAACCTAATTTGTGCCTTAACGTAACCTAATTTGTGCCTTAACGTAACCTAATTTGTGCCTTAACGTAACCTAATTTGTGCCTTAACGTAACCTAATTTGTGCCTTAACGTAACCTAATTTGTGCCTTAACGTAACCTAATTTGTGCCTTAACGTAACCCATGTTGTGCCTTAACGTAACCCATGTTGTGCCTTAACGTAACCCAATTTGTGCCTTAACGTAACCCATGTTGTGCCTTAACCTAACCTATATTGTGCCTCAACCTAACCTATATTGCGCCTTAACCTGACGCACGTTGTCGCTGAACCTGCTCTGTAATTGTTATGCAACTCGTTAAATTAGTGTAGTGTTGCCTAACCGCAACCCTCGCAATATAGTTCGCTATTCGCACTGCCCGGTCCCCTGTGTATCGCGTCATGTTAAACACCTTGCAGGTGTTGCTGACTTTCCACATGCTCCTGCTATACACTGTAATGTGGATAGCAGCAGGACGTACATGCCCCCCCCCCTTCCCCCCTGCCTTCGCAAGCTGGTCGTTGAGAAGTTTGCATGTTCAATGCCCTTCGCATGCCGACGTACTCAGCCTACGTTGTGGTACGGCCTGTCACCTGTCCGCCGATGTACGCAAAACCCACAAACTGTACTGCACATTGGTCCGTATGTACTGAATGATACATCGTGGCACATGTGTGACCGTACGACGACTGCGCCTAGCAACGGCAGACCATACAGTCCAAATATTGTGCACGCAGCTACGTGTCGTCTCCCTATAAGAGCTGGATTGCAGTGTGGTACGCCATTCAGACGTGTGGGAGGAACGGACGCCCTGGATGGCGATCAGCATGAGCAGTCTGTTGATGTAGTGGAGCGTGTATTCGGACGTAGTCGTCTCTTCTCACACACCGTGATAGCATGTTGCACCGCGTTCCACATCTGCGACATCCTGCAGAGGCCGGCTGACAGTCGTTCGCGCAATGGACACCGCATACGTACGGGGGCTACCTTCCACGTGTTCTCGAGGCGTGCACATGTTGTTGCGTCTATGTGGGCAGACGTAGTGTGTTGTGACACCTGACACAGGCATGCAATACTCGTTGCAAATGGCGATGGACGTCTACGTTTGCTGGTGACGTTACGCAAATGAACAACAGGTAACCCGTTGTGGTGCGGTTGTTCTCGCTAGAGGTGAATCAGTGTTGGCGACGATCGGTCGAGCTATTAACCGGTTGTTTCAGGGATACCCACCATGCCCACGAACGTGAAAGGGGACCCACCATGCCCACGAACGCGAAAGGGGATCTGGGTGTGAGGCGATACGCGGCGGTGGCTGGGTGGGACCGTCCCCGGCCGGTGAGGGGGGGCCGCCCGGCGTGCTGGCAGCGCGGTGCGTGGGCGCACGCGCTACAGCCGGCTGGTGGGGGCGGCCAGTGGCAGGCGCGCCGGCCGACGGACGCGGCAGGCGGCGCAGCTGCGCGCCGGCGCCCCCTGCTCGCGGCGCCTTGCGGCCAAAGTAGGTCCTCGCGGGCCCGGTGCGAAGCGCGGTGGCCATCTGCAGTGTGCTGGTCCGATTGAGGACTGTGTGCGCTGAGGATGCGCCGCCGCCCGGCGCTCGGCGCCGCGACGCCGTCTGCTGCTCGGTCGCCCCAGCGGTTCTCGCAGGTGGTTTGTATCGCAGCTGTGCGGACGTGTTGGCGCGTGCGCTGTGCTGGGAGAGTTCGCTTCGGCACCCAAGTGGGGCTTTTGTCCTTCTGTGGCGCTGGCGTTGGAGCTGCCGGTCACCGTAGGTGGCGCGTGTTGTCTCCCGCCGGCAATGCCACGACAGCACGCTCCCGGGCCTCTGTCGGCAGCGGCAAGCTCAGTTGGGAGCACGGGTGGTCGCACCTAAAGCGTCTACTCGCCTAACTCCGGGCGATTGCGCCTCTCTCGAACCCGACCAAGTACTTAGGACGGCGCTGCGCGCCGCCGGGACCTGAGAGGGTTTCGAGGTGTGTTGTGCAGGGGAGCTCAGCCTCCTCCTGTTTGCAGAATAATTGAGCGGACGCTTGCGTGTTCGCGCGGGCCCCCGGGACACACTCCCGGGCGGCCGGCTGCTCAGCTCTAGTTGACGCAGCTCCCTGGTTGATCCTGCCAGTAGTCATATGCTTGTCTCAAAGAT
>NW_026047882.1:35000-41268 GCF_023864345.2 Schistocerca serialis cubense
TGCGAATCTGACAACACTAGGTCCGCCATGTCGAGCGCACCACAAAACATACCGCCATCTGTAGGTCTCCCTCAGCATGAGCTCCTGCAACGACGATACCGCCATCTATGGGACGCCAAGCCGACTAAGACATCGATGGGCCCACAGTGCCCATCTTTCGACGCCACCCACAAAGCATGCAGCCTGTGTCGACCACAGCACCCAAACGCCAGTGCCTCTGCCGCACGAAGTCGTGGACCGGCAATCACACCACCCGCACCCGCTCGTGCCCCACCCCAACCGCCAAACTCGCAACGCCAGCGGATGAACGGCGGAAGTTTCCCGCAGTCGTAATGTGCAATCCACACCTATAACTTGCGTTTCATGAAGAGTTATGTCCAATATGCGACATTCCCGCTGTCCCTATACATGAGCTGCGAGCTGTACCACGTACAAGCTACAGACGCGATCGCATTGCTCACTGTACGGATTCCCATGCCGAGCGATCAGCTAGGAAGCGCCCCATCCACGTCGGTACCCTTGGGCGTTGCACTCGCAGTCGCAAAAAACGTTGGGCAAATATATTTCTCCGATGCTGAGCGATCAGCTAGGAAGCGCCCCATCCATGTCGGTACTCGTACGCGTCGCACTCGCAGTCGCAAAAAACG
Organism: Schistocerca serialis cubense; assembly: GCF_023864345.2. NCBI lineage: Eukaryota > Metazoa > Arthropoda > Insecta > Orthoptera > Acrididae > Schistocerca > Schistocerca serialis. Next base: position 35,648 of record NW_026047882.1, read on the forward strand.
CTGGGCAAATATATTTCTCGGAAGAGTAATGACAGTCCGAGCCTCCTGCGTGGGAAGAGTCTTTCTAGGCCCTGACCCACGGGAAGCGTGTAGCTTCCCCCATCCCGGACATTTCACGTCGTCACACTACCGGTATTGACTAATAGACTGATTGCTGATAATCATTAGCCACACACTGGGGGAAACGGCCGACAGGGGCGGCAACATAGTGGAGCCGCAGTGTCACTAATGTACAGAGATAGAACAGTTTCGACTGGAACCAGAGTAACCGTATACACGGCACTGATTAGTAATAGATGCAGAGCCATCAGAATACAGATAATATATACAACCGTCCCTATACATGCTGAAAGACTCTGCACACAATGAGAACCACACGTCAGCCAGACACTATCACACACTACTCTCTGCCTCTAACAGGCACACACACAATATCTAACCACCAGCATGGAAGAACATCCGGTGCATCCTCTCCGCCACATTACACAATCCACACTATCATAACCAGACCGGGAGGTCCACCCAGAAAACAGAATATCCCACCCTTCCGACATCCGCCATTGCTCAGCTAAGCCACGAACACCCACACATGTCCTACACAGGGGTGCACCCAACATCACAATACTGCCTCCTGTCACAGTACACAAACAATGGCAGGAATGAAAGACACAGATCTGCCACAACCTTGGAATCGGAGCGCCGCCTGTCATGAGCCACAAGTGCATCCTGACGTGACAAATCGGATGATCCCGCAGGCATGCACTTACGATAATCACTATCAACGAACCTGCCGCCCCCTCCCCCCCCAAAATACACCTTTCCCTACAACGTGTACCTTAACCTAAGCTATATTGTACCTTAACCTAAGCGATATTGTACCTTAACCTAAGGTATATCGTACCTTAACCTAACCTACATTGCGCCTTCACCTAACCTACGTTGTACCTTAACCTAACCTACGTTGTACCTTAACCTAACCTACGTTGTACCTTAACCTAACCTACGTTGTACCTTAACCTAACCTACGTTGTACCTTAACCTAACCTACGTTGTGCCTTAACCTAACCTACGTTGTGCCTTAACCTAACCTACGTTGTGCCTTAACCTAACCTACGTTGTGCCTTAACCTAACCTATGTTGTGCCTTAACCTAACCTATGTTGTGCCTTAACCTAACCTATGTTGTGCCTTAACCTAACCTATGTTGTGCCTTAACCTAACCTATGTTGTGCCTTAACCTAACCTATGTTGTGCCTTAACCTAACCTACGTTGTGCCTTAACCTAACCTACGTTGTGCCTTAACCTAACCTACGTTGTGCCTTAACCTAACCTACGTTGTGCCTTAACCTAACCTACGTTGTGCCTTAACCTAACCTACGTTGTGCCTTAACCTAACCTACGTTGTGCCTTAACCTAACCTACGTTGTGCCTTAACCTAACCTACGTTGTGCCTTAACCTAACCTACGTTGTGCCTTAACCTAACCTACGTTGTGCCTTAACCTAACCTACGTTGTGCCTTAACCTAACCTACGTTGTGCCTTAACCTAACCTACGTTGTGCCTTAACCTAACCTACGTTGTGCCTTAACCTAACCTACGTTGTGCCTTAACCTAACCTACGTTGTGCCTTAACCTAACCTACGTTGTGCCTTAACCTAACCTACGTTGTGCCTTAACCTAACCTACGTTGTGCCTTAACCTAACCTACGTTGTGCCTTAACCTAACCTACGTTGTGCCTTAACCTAACCTACGTTGTGCCTTAACCTAACCTACGTTGTGCCTTAACCTAACCTACGTTGTGCCTTAACCTAACCTACGTTGTGCCTTAACCTAACCTACGTTGTGCCTTAACCTAACCTACGTTGTGCCTTAACCTAACCTACGTTGTGCCTTAACCTAACCTACGTTGTGCCTTAACCTAACCTATGTTGTGCCTTAACCTAACCTATGTTGTGCCTTAACCTAACCTATGTTGTGCCTTAACCTAACCTATGTTGTGCCTTAACCTAACCTATGTTGTGCCTTAACCTAACCTATGTTGTGCCTTAACCTAACCTATGTTGTGCCTTAACCTAACCTATGTTGTGCCTTAACCTAACCTACGTTGTGCCTTAACCTAACCCATATTGTACCTTAACCTAACCCATATTGTACCTTAACCTAACCCATATTGTACCTTAACCTAACCCATATTGTACCTTAACCTAACCCATATTGTACCTTAACGTAACCTAATTTGTGCCTTAACGTAACCTAATTTGTGCCTTAACGTAACCTAATTTGTGCCTTAACGTAACCTAATTTGTGCCTTAACGTAACCTAATTTGTGCCTTAACGTAACCTAATTTGTGCCTTAACGTAACCTAATTTGTGCCTTAACGTAACCTAATTTGTGCCTTAACGTAACCTAATTTGTGCCTTAACGTAACCTAATTTGTGCCTTAACGTAACCTAATTTGTGCCTTAACGTAACCTAATTTGTGCCTTAACGTAACCTAATTTGTGCCTTAACGTAACCTAATTTGTGCCTTAACGTAACCTAATTTGTGCCTTAACGTAACCTAATTTGTGCCTTAACGTAACCTAATTTGTGCCTTAACGTAACCTAATTTGTGCCTTAACGTAACCTAATTTGTGCCTTAACGTAACCTAATTTGTGCCTTAACGTAACCTAATTTGTGCCTTAACGTAACCTAATTTGTGCCTTAACGTAACCCATGTTGTGCCTTAACGTAACCCATGTTGTGCCTTAACGTAACCCAATTTGTGCCTTAACGTAACCCATGTTGTGCCTTAACCTAACCTATATTGTGCCTCAACCTAACCTATATTGCGCCTTAACCTGACGCACGTTGTCGCTGAACCTGCTCTGTAATTGTTATGCAACTCGTTAAATTAGTGTAGTGTTGCCTAACCGCAACCCTCGCAATATAGTTCGCTATTCGCACTGCCCGGTCCCCTGTGTATCGCGTCATGTTAAACACCTTGCAGGTGTTGCTGACTTTCCACATGCTCCTGCTATACACTGTAATGTGGATAGCAGCAGGACGTACATGCCCCCCCCCCTTCCCCCCTGCCTTCGCAAGCTGGTCGTTGAGAAGTTTGCATGTTCAATGCCCTTCGCATGCCGACGTACTCAGCCTACGTTGTGGTACGGCCTGTCACCTGTCCGCCGATGTACGCAAAACCCACAAACTGTACTGCACATTGGTCCGTATGTACTGAATGATACATCGTGGCACATGTGTGACCGTACGACGACTGCGCCTAGCAACGGCAGACCATACAGTCCAAATATTGTGCACGCAGCTACGTGTCGTCTCCCTATAAGAGCTGGATTGCAGTGTGGTACGCCATTCAGACGTGTGGGAGGAACGGACGCCCTGGATGGCGATCAGCATGAGCAGTCTGTTGATGTAGTGGAGCGTGTATTCGGACGTAGTCGTCTCTTCTCACACACCGTGATAGCATGTTGCACCGCGTTCCACATCTGCGACATCCTGCAGAGGCCGGCTGACAGTCGTTCGCGCAATGGACACCGCATACGTACGGGGGCTACCTTCCACGTGTTCTCGAGGCGTGCACATGTTGTTGCGTCTATGTGGGCAGACGTAGTGTGTTGTGACACCTGACACAGGCATGCAATACTCGTTGCAAATGGCGATGGACGTCTACGTTTGCTGGTGACGTTACGCAAATGAACAACAGGTAACCCGTTGTGGTGCGGTTGTTCTCGCTAGAGGTGAATCAGTGTTGGCGACGATCGGTCGAGCTATTAACCGGTTGTTTCAGGGATACCCACCATGCCCACGAACGTGAAAGGGGACCCACCATGCCCACGAACGCGAAAGGGGATCTGGGTGTGAGGCGATACGCGGCGGTGGCTGGGTGGGACCGTCCCCGGCCGGTGAGGGGGGGCCGCCCGGCGTGCTGGCAGCGCGGTGCGTGGGCGCACGCGCTACAGCCGGCTGGTGGGGGCGGCCAGTGGCAGGCGCGCCGGCCGACGGACGCGGCAGGCGGCGCAGCTGCGCGCCGGCGCCCCCTGCTCGCGGCGCCTTGCGGCCAAAGTAGGTCCTCGCGGGCCCGGTGCGAAGCGCGGTGGCCATCTGCAGTGTGCTGGTCCGATTGAGGACTGTGTGCGCTGAGGATGCGCCGCCGCCCGGCGCTCGGCGCCGCGACGCCGTCTGCTGCTCGGTCGCCCCAGCGGTTCTCGCAGGTGGTTTGTATCGCAGCTGTGCGGACGTGTTGGCGCGTGCGCTGTGCTGGGAGAGTTCGCTTCGGCACCCAAGTGGGGCTTTTGTCCTTCTGTGGCGCTGGCGTTGGAGCTGCCGGTCACCGTAGGTGGCGCGTGTTGTCTCCCGCCGGCAATGCCACGACAGCACGCTCCCGGGCCTCTGTCGGCAGCGGCAAGCTCAGTTGGGAGCACGGGTGGTCGCACCTAAAGCGTCTACTCGCCTAACTCCGGGCGATTGCGCCTCTCTCGAACCCGACCAAGTACTTAGGACGGCGCTGCGCGCCGCCGGGACCTGAGAGGGTTTCGAGGTGTGTTGTGCAGGGGAGCTCAGCCTCCTCCTGTTTGCAGAATAATTGAGCGGACGCTTGCGTGTTCGCGCGGGCCCCCGGGACACACTCCCGGGCGGCCGGCTGCTCAGCTCTAGTTGACGCAGCTCCCTGGTTGATCCTGCCAGTAGTCATATGCTTGTCTCAAAGATTAAGCCATGCATGTCTCAGTACAAGCCGCATTAAGGTGAAACCGCGAATGGCTCATTAAATCAGTTATGGTTCCTTAGATCGTACCCACGTTACTTGGATAACTGTGGTAATTCTAGAGCTAATACATGCAAACAGAGTCCCGACCAGAGATGGAAGGGACGCTTTTATTAGATCAAAACCAATCGGTCGGCTCGTCCGGTCCGTTTGCCTTGGTGACTCTGAATAACTTTGGGCTGATCGCACGGTCCTCGTACCGGCGACGCATCTTTCAAATGTCTGCCTTATCAACTGTCGATGGTAGGTTCTGCGCCTACCATGGTTGTAACGGGTAACGGGGAATCAGGGTTCGATTCCGGAGAGGGAGCCTGAGAAACGGCTACCACATCCAAGGAAGGCAGCAGGCGCGCAAATTACCCACTCCCGGCACGGGGAGGTAGTGACGAAAAATAACGATACGGGACTCATCCGAGGCCCCGTAATCGGAATGAGTACACTTTAAATCCTTTAACGAGTATCTATTGGAGGGCAAGTCTGGTGCCAGCAGCCGCGGTAATTCCAGCTCCAATAGCGTATATTAAAGTTGTTGCGGTTAAAAAGCTCGTAGTTGGATTTGTGTCCCACGCTGTTGGTTCACCGCCCGTCGGTGTTTAACTGGCATGTATCGTGGGACGTCCTGCCGGTGGGGCGAGCCGAAGGCGTGCGACCGCCTCGTGCGTGCTCGTGCGTCCCGAGGCGGACCCCGTTGAAATCCTACCAGGGTGCTCTTTATTGAGTGTCTCGGTGGGCCGGCACGTTTACTTTGAACAAATTAGAGTGCTTAAAGCAGGCAAGCCCGCCTGAATACTGTGTGCATGGAATAATGGAATAGGACCTCGGTTCTATTTTGTTGGTTTTCGGAACCCGAGGT
>NW_026047883.1:0-2500 GCF_023864345.2 Schistocerca serialis cubense
TGGCTCATTAAATCAGTTATGGTTCCTTAGATCGTACCCACGTTACTTGGATAACTGTGGTAATTCTAGAGCTAATACATGCAAACAGAGTCCCGACCAGAGATGGAAGGGACGCTTTTATTAGATCAAAACCAATCGGTCGGCTCGTCCGGTCCGTTTGCCTTGGTGACTCTGAATAACTTTGGGCTGATCGCACGGTCCTCGTACCGGCGACGCATCTTTCAAATGTCTGCCTTATCAACTGTCGATGGTAGGTTCTGCGCCTACCATGGTTGTAACGGGTAACGGGGAATCAGGGTTCGATTCCGGAGAGGGAGCCTGAGAAACGGCTACCACATCCAAGGAAGGCAGCAGGCGCGCAAATTACCCACTCCCGGCACGGGGAGGTAGTGACGAAAAATAACGATACGGGACTCATCCGAGGCCCCGTAATCGGAATGAGTACACTTTAAATCCTTTAACGAGTATCTATTGGAGGGCAAGTCTGGTGCCAGCAGCCGCGGTAATTCCAGCTCCAATAGCGTATATTAAAGTTGTTGCGGTTAAAAAGCTCGTAGTTGGATTTGTGTCCCACGCTGTTGGTTCACCGCCCGTCGGTGTTTAACTGGCATGTATCGTGGGACGTCCTGCCGGTGGGGCGAGCCGAAGGCGTGCGACCGCCTCGTGCGTGCTCGTGCGTCCCGAGGCGGACCCCGTTGAAATCCTACCAGGGTGCTCTTTATTGAGTGTCTCGGTGGGCCGGCACGTTTACTTTGAACAAATTAGAGTGCTTAAAGCAGGCAAGCCCGCCTGAATACTGTGTGCATGGAATAATGGAATAGGACCTCGGTTCTATTTTGTTGGTTTTCGGAACCCGAGGTAATGATTAATAGGGACAGGCGGGGGCATTCGTATTGCGACGTTAGAGGTGAAATTCTTGGATCGTCGCAAGACGAACAGAAGCGAAAGCATTTGCCAAGTATGTTTTCATTAATCAAGAACGAAAGTTAGAGGTTCGAAGGCGATCAGATACCGCCCTAGTTCTAACCATAAACGATGCCAGCCAGCGATCCGCCGCAGTTCCTCCGATGACTCGGCGGGCAGCCTCCGGGAAACCAAAGCTTTTGGGTTCCGGGGGAAGTATGGTTGCAAAGCTGAAACTTAAAGGAATTGACGGAAGGGCACCACCAGGAGTGGAGCCTGCGGCTTAATTTGACTCAACACGGGAAACCTCACCAGGCCCGGACACCGGAAGGATTGACAGATTGATAGCTCTTTCTTGATTCGGTGGGTGGTGGTGCATGGCCGTTCTTAGTTGGTGGAGCGATTTGTCTGGTTAATTCCGATAACGAACGAGACTCTAGCCTGCTAACTAGTCGCGTGACATCCTTCGTGCTGTCAGCGATTACTTTTTCTCTAGAGGGACAGGCGGCTTCTAGCCGCACGAGATTGAGCAATAACAGGTCTGTGATGCCCTTAGATGTTCTGGGCCGCACGCGCGCTACACTGAAGGAATCAGCGTGTCTTCCTAGGCCGAAAGGTCGGGGTAACCCGCTGAACCTCCTTCGTGCTAGGGATTGGGGCTTGCAATTGTTCCCCATGAACGAGGAATTCCCAGTAAGCGCGAGTCATAAGCTCGCGTTGATTACGTCCCTGCCCTTTGTACACACCGCCCGTCGCTACTACCGATTGAATGATTTAGTGAGGTCTTCGGACTGGTACGCGGCATTGACTCTGTCGTTGCCGATGCTACCGGAAAGATGACCAAACTTGATCATTTAGAGGAAGTAAAAGTCGTAACAAGGTTTCCGTAGGTGAACCTGCGGAAGGATCATTACCGACTAGACTGCATGTCTTTCGATGTGCGTGTCGTGTCGCGCAACACGCAGCTACCTGTACGGCTCGCAGTAGCCGTGCGCCGCGTGCGGAACCACGCGTTCGTCTCAAAACTAACGGCAATGTTGTGTGGTACGAGCGCTGAAGCGCTGGAGCGGCTGGCCTGCGGCACCTGGCGCCTGGCGCCGGTTTTGAATGACTTTCGCCCGACTGCCTGTCCGCTCCGGTGTGGAGCCGTACGACGCCCATCGGCCGTGAGGCCGTTGGACACTGAACGCTGGAACAGGGCCGCCACACGCCTCAGTCCCGCCTATGCAACTGTCTCGAAAGAGATGGTGGAAACTATGAAAAGATCACCCAGGACGGTGGATCACTCGGCTCGTGGGTCGATGAAGAACGCAGCAAATTGCGCGTCGACATGTGAACTGCAGGACACATGAACATCGACGTTTCGAACGCACATTGCGGTCCATGGATTCCGTTCCCGGGCCACGTCTGGCTGAGGGTCGGCTACGTATACTGAAGCGCGCGGCGTTTGCCCCGCTTCGCAGACCTGGGAGTGTCGTGGCCGCCTGTGGGGCCGGCCGCGTCTCCTTAAACGTGCGATGCGCGCCCGTCGCCTGGCGGTTCGCATACCGGTACTTACTCGGTAGCGTGCACAGCCGGCTGGCGGTGTGGCGTGCGA
>NW_026047883.1:7500-15000 GCF_023864345.2 Schistocerca serialis cubense
CCATCTGTAGGTCTCCCTCAGCATGAGCTCCTGCAACGACGATACCGCCATCTATGGGACGCCAAGCCGACTAAGACATCGATGGGCCCACAGTGCCCATCTTTCGACGCCACCCACAAAGCATGCAGCCTGTGTCGACCACAGCACCCAAACGCCAGTGCCTCTGCCGCACGAAGTCGTGGACCGGCAATCACACCCACCCGCACCCGCTCGTGCCCCACCCCAACCGCCAAACTCGCAACGCCAGCGGATGAACGGCGGAAGTTTCCCGCAGTCGTAATGTGCAATCCACACCTATAACTTGCGTTTCATGAAGAGTTATGTCCAATATGCGACATTCCGCTGTCCCTATACATGAGCTGCGAGCTGTACCACGTACAAGCTACAGACGCGATCGCATTGCTCACTGTACGGATTCCATGCCGAGCGATCAGCTAGGAAGCGCCCCATCCACGTCGGTACCCTTGGGCGTTGCACTCGCAGTCGCAAAAAACGTTGGGCAAATATATTTCTCCGATGCTGAGCGATCAGCTAGGAAGCGCCCCATCCATGTCGGTACTCGTACGCGTCGCACTCGCAGTCGCAAAAAACGCTGGGCAAATATATTTCTCGGAAGAGTAATGACAGTCCGAGCCTCCTGCGTGGGAAGAGTCTTTCTAGGCCCTGACCCACGGGAAGCGTGTAGCTTCCCCCATCCCGGACATTTCACGTCGTCACACTACCGGTATTGACTAATAGACTGATTGCTGATAATCATTAGCCACACACTGGGGGAAACGGCCGACAGGGGCGGCAACATAGTGGAGCCGCAGTGTCACTAATGTACAGAGATAGAACAGTTTCGACTGGAACCAGAGTAACCGTATACACGGCACTGATTAGTAATAGATGCAGAGCCATCAGAATACAGATAATATATACAACCGTCCCTATACATGCTGAAAGACTCTGCACACAATGAGAACCACACGTCAGCCAGACACTATCACACACTACTCTCTGCCTCTAACAGGCACACACACAATATCTAACCACCAGCATGGAAGAACATCCGGTGCATCCTCTCCGCCACATTACACAATCCACACTATCATAACCAGACCGGGAGGTCCACCCAGAAAACAGAATATCCCACCCTTCCGACATCCGCCATTGCTCAGCTAAGCCACGAACACCCACACATGTCCTACACAGGGGTGCACCCAACATCACAATACTGCCTCCTGTCACAGTACACAAACAATGGCAGGAATGAAAGACACAGATCTGCCACAACCTTGGAATCGGAGCGCCGCCTGTCATGAGCCACAAGTGCATCCTGACGTGACAAATCGGATGATCCCGCAGGCATGCACTTACGATAATCACTATCAACGAACCTGCCGCCCCCTCCCCCCCCAAAATACACCTTTCCCTACAACGTGTACCTTAACCTAAGCTATATTGTACCTTAACCTAAGCGATATTGTACCTTAACCTAAGGTATATCGTACCTTAACCTAACCTACATTGCGCCTTCACCTAACCTACGTTGTACCTTAACCTAACCTACGTTGTACCTTAACCTAACCTACGTTGTACCTTAACCTAACCTACGTTGTACCTTAACCTAACCTACGTTGTACCTTAACCTAACCTACGTTGTACCTTAACCTAACCTACGTTGTACCTTAACCTAACCTACGTTGTACCTTAACCTAACCTACGTTGTGCCTTAACCTAACCTACGTTGTGCCTTAACCTAACCTACGTTGTGCCTTAACCTAACCTACGTTGTGCCTTAACCTAACCTATGTTGTGCCTTAACCTAACCTATGTTGTGCCTTAACCTAACCTATGTTGTGCCTTAACCTAACCTATGTTGTGCCTTAACCTAACCTATGTTGTGCCTTAACCTAACCTATGTTGTGCCTTAACCTAACCTATGTTGTGCCTTAACCTAACCTATGTTGTGCCTTAACCTAACCCTATGTTGTGCCTTAACCTAACCTATGTTGTGCCTTAACCTAACCTATGTTGTGCCTTAACCTAACCTACGTTGTGCCTTAACCTAACCTACGTTGTGCCTTAACCTAACCTACGTTGTGCCTTAACCTAACCTACGTTGTGCCTTAACCTAACCTACGTTGTGCCTTAACCTAACCTACGTTGTGCCTTAACCTAACCTACGTTGTGCCTTAACCTAACCTACGTTGTGCCTTAACCTAACCTACGTTGTGCCTTAACCTAACCTACGTTGTGCCTTAACCTAACCTACGTTGTGCCTTACAACTACGTGTGCCTTAACTAACCTACGTTGTGCCTTAACCTAACCTACGTTGTGCCTTAACCTAACCTACGTTGTGCCTTAACCTAACCTACGTTGTGCCTTAACCTAACCTACGTTGTGCCTTAACCTAACCTACGTTGTGCCTTAACCTAACCTACGTTGTGCCTTAACCTAACCTACGTTGTGCCTTAACCTAACCTACGTTGTGCCTTAACCTAACCTACGTTGTGCCTTAACCTAACCTACGTTGTGCCTTAACCTAACCTACGTTGTGCCTTAACCTAACCTACGTTGTGCCTTAACCTAACCTACGTTGTGCCTTAACCTAACCTACGTTGTGCCTTAACCTAACCTACGTTGTGCCTTAACCTAACCTACGTTGTGCCTTAACCTAACCTACGTTGTGCCTTAACCTAACCTACGTTGTGCCTTAACCTAACCTACGTTGTGCCTTAACCTAACCTACGTTGTGCCTTAACCTAACCTATGTTGTGCCTTAACCTAACCTATGTTGTGCCTTAACCTAACCTATGTTGTGCCTTAACCTAACCTATGTTGTGCCTTAACCTAACCTATGTTGTGCCTTAACCTAACCTATGTTGTGCCTTAACCTAACCTATGTTGTGCCTTAACCTAACCTACGTTGTGCCTTAACCTAACCTACGTTGTGCCTTAACCTAACCTACGTTGTGCCTTAACCTAACCTACGTTGTGCCTTAACCTAACCTACGTTGTGCCTTAACCTAACCTACGTTGTGCCTTAACCTAACCTACGTTGTGCCTTAACCTAACCTACGTTGTGCCTTAACCTAACCTACGTTGTGCCTTAACCTAACCTACGTTGTGCCTTAACCTAACCTACGTTGTGCCTTAACCTAACCTACGTTGTGCCTTAACCTAACCTACGTTGTGCCTTAACCTAACCTACGTTGTGCCTTAACCTAACCTACGTTGTGCCTTAACCTAACCTACGTTGTGCCTTAACCTAACCTACGTTGTGCCTTAACCTAACCTACGTTGTGCCTTAACCTAACCTACGTTGTGCCTTAACCTAACCTACGTTGTGCTTAACCTAACCTACGTTGTGCCTTAACCTAACCTACGTTGTGCCTTAACCTAACCTACGTTGTGCCTTAACCTAACCTACGTTGTGCCTTAACCTAACCTACGTTGTGCTTAACCTAACCTACGTTGTGCCTTAACCTAACCTACGTTGTGCCTTAACCTAACTACGTTGTGCCTTAACCTAACCTACGTTGTGCCTTAACCTAACCTACGTTGTGCCTTAACCTAACCTACGTTGTGCCTTAACCTAACCTACGTTGTGCCTTAACCTAACCTACGTTGTGCCTTAACCTAACCTACGTTGTGCCTTAACCTAACCTACGTTGTGCCTTAACCTAACCTACGTTGTGCCTTAACCTAACCTACGTTGTGCCTTAACCTAACCTACGTTGTGCCTTAACCTACCTACGTTGTGCCTTAACCTAACCTACGTTGTGCCTTAACCTAACCTACGTTGTGCCTTAACCTAACCTACGTTGTGCCTTAACCTAACCTACGTTGTGCCTTAACCTAACCTACGTTGTGCCTTAACCTAACCTACGTTGTGCCTTAACCTAACCTACGTTGTGCCTTAACCTAACCTACGTTGTGCCTTAACCTAACCTACGTTGTGCCTTAACCTAACCTACGTTGTGCCTTAACCTAACCTACGTTGTGCCTTAACCTAACCTACGTTGTGCCTTAACCTAACCTACGTTGTGCCTTAACCTAACCTACGTTGTGCCTTAACCTAACCTACGTTGTGCCTTAACCTAACCTACGTTGTGCCTTAACCTAACCTACGTTGTGCCTTAACCTAACCTATGTTGTGCCTTAACCTAACCTATGTTGTGCCTTAACCTAACCTATGTTGTGCCTTAACCTAACCTATGTTGTGCCTTAACCTAACCTATGTTGTGCCTTAACCTAACCTATGTTGTGCCTTAACCTAACCTACTGTTGTGCCTTAACCTAACCTACGTTGTGCCTTAACCTAACCCATATTGTACCTTAACCTAACCCATATTGTACCTTAACCTAACCCATATTGTACCTTAACCTAACCCATATTGTACCTTAACCTAACCCAATTTGTACCTTAACGTAACCTAATTTGTGCCTTAACGTAACCTAATTTGTGCCTTAACGTAACCTAATTTGTGCCTTAACGTAACCTAATTTGTGCCTTAACGTAACCTAATTTGTGCCTTAACGTAACCTAATTTGTGCCTTAACGTAACCTAATTTGTGCCTTAACGTAACCTAATTTGTGCCTTAACGTAACCTAATTTGTGCCTTAACGTAACCTAATTTGTGCCTTAACGTAACCTAATTTGTGCCTTAACGTAACCTAATTTGTGCCTTAACGTAACCTAATTTGTGCCTTAACGTAACCTAATTTGTGCCTTAACGTAACCTAATTTGTGCCTTAACGTAACCTAATTTGTGCCTTAACGTAACCTAATTTGTGCCTTAACGTAACCTAATTTGTGCCTTAACGTAACCCATGTTGTGCCTTAACGTAACCCATGTTGTGCCTTAACGTAACCCAATTTGTGCCTTAACGTAACCCATGTTGTGCCTTAACCTAACCTATATTGTGCCTCAACCTAACCTATATTGCGCCTTAACCTGACGCACGTTGTCGCTGAACCTGCTCTGTAATTGTTATGCAACTCGTTAAATTAGTGTAGTGTTGCCTAACCGCAACCCTCGCAATATAGTTCGCTATTCGCACTGCCCGGTCCCCTGTGTATCGCGTCATGTTAAACACCTTGCAGGTGTTGCTGACTTTCCACATGCTCCTGCTATACACTGTAATGTGGATAGCAGCAGGACGTACATGCCCCCCCCCCCTTCCCCCCTGCCTTCGCAAGCTGGTCGTTGAGAAGTTTGCATGTTCAATGCCCTTCGCATGCCGACGTACTCAGCCTACGTTGTGGTACGGCCTGTCACCTGTCCGCCGATGTACGCAAAACCCACAAACTGTACTGCACATTGGTCCGTATGTACTGAATGATACATCGTGGCACATGTGTGACCGTACGACGACTGCGCCTAGCAACGGCAGACCATACAGTCCAAATATTGTGCACGCAGCTACGTGTCGTCTCCCTATAAGAGCTGGATTGCAGTGTGGTACGCCATTCAGACGTGTGGGAGGAACGGACGCCCTGGATGGCGATCAGCATGAGCAGTCTGTTGATGTAGTGGAGCGTGTATTCGGACGTAGTCGTCTCTTCTCACACACCGTGATAGCATGTTGCACCGCGTTCCACATCTGCGACATCCTGCAGAGGCCGGCTGACAGTCGTTCGCGCAATGGACACCGCATACGTACGGGGGCTACCTTCCACGTGTTCTCGAGGCGTGCACATGTTGTTGCGTCTATGTGGGCAGACGTAGTGTGTTGTGACACCTGACACAGGCATGCAATACTCGTTGCAAATGGCGATGGACGTCTACGTTTGCTGGTGACGTTACGCAAATGAACAACAGGTAACCCGTTGTGGTGCGGTTGTTCTCGCTAGAGGTGAATCAGTGTTGGCGACGATCGGTCGAGCTATTAACCGGTTGTTTCAGGGATACCCACCATGCCCACGAACGTGAAAGGGGACCCACCATGCCCACGAACGCGAAAGGGGATCTGGGTGTGAGGCGATACGCGGCGGTGGCTGGGTGGGACCGTCCCCGGCCGGTGAGGGGGGGCCGCCCGGCGTGCTGGCAGCGCGGTGCGTGGGCGCACGCGCTACAGCCGGCTGGTGGGGGCGGCCAGTGGCAGGCGCGCCGGCCGACGGACGCGGCAGGCGGCGCAGCTGCGCGCCGGCGCCCCCTGCTCGCGGCGCCTTGCGGCCAAAGTAGGTCCTCGCGGGCCCGGTGCGAAGCGCGGTGGCCATCTGCAGTGTGCTGGTCCGATTGAGGACTGTGTGCGCTGAGGATGCGCCGCCGCCCGGCGCTCGGCGCCGCGACGCCGTCTGCTGCTCGGTCGCCCCAGCGGTTCTCGCAGGTGGTTTGTATCGCAGCTGTGCGGACGTGTTGGCGCGTGCGCTGTGCTGGGAGAGTTCGCTTCGGCACCCAAGTGGGGCTTTTGTCCTTCTGTGGCGCTGGCGTTGGAGCTGCCGGTCACCGTAGGTGGCGCGTGTTGTCTCCCGCCGGCAATGCCACGACAGCACGCTCCCGGGCCTCTGTCGGCAGCGGCAAGCTCAGTTGGGAGCACGGGTGGTCGCACCTAAAGCGTCTACTCGCCTAACTCCGGGCGATTGCGCCTCTCTCGAACCCGACCAAGTACTTAGGACGGCGCTGCGCGCCGCCGGGACCTGAGAGGGTTTCGAGGTGTGTTGTGCAGGGGAGCTCAGCCTCCTCCTGTTTGCAGAATAATTGAGCGGACGCTTGCGTGTTCGCGCGGGCCCCCGGGACACACTCCCGGGCGGCCGGCTGCTCAGCTCTAGTTGACGCAGCTCCCTGGTTGATCCTGCCAGTAGTCATATGCTTGTCTCAAAGATTAAGCCATGCATGTCTCAGTACAAGCCGCATTAAGGTGAAACCGCGAATGGCTCATTAAATCAGTTATGGTTCCTTAGATCGTACCCACGTTACTTGGATAACTGTGGTAATTCTAGAGCTAATACATGCAAACAGAGTCCCGACCAGAGATGGAAGGGACGCTTTTATTAGATCAAAACCAATCGGTCGGCTCGTCCGGTCCGTTTGCCTTGGTGACTCTGAATAACTTTGGGCTGATCGCACGGTCCTCGTACCGGCGACGCATCTTTCAAATGTCTGCCTTATCAACTGTCGATGGTAGGTTCTGCGCCTACCATGGTTGTAACGGGTAACGGGGAATCAGGGTTCGATTCCGGAGAGGGAGCCTGAGAAACGGCTACCACATCCAAGGAAGGCAGCAGGCGCGCAAATTACCCACTCCCGGCACGGGGAGGTAGTGACGAAAAATAACGATACGGGACTCATCCGAGGCCCCGTAATCGGAATGAGTACACTTTAAATCCTTTAACGAGTATCTATTGGAGGGCAAGTCTGGTGCCAGCAGCCGCGGTAATTCCAGCTCCAATAGCGTATATTAAAGTTGTTGCGGTTAAAAAGCTCGTAGTTGGATTTGTGTCCCACGCTGTTGGTTCACCGCCCGTCGGTGTTTAACTGGCATGTATCGTGGGACGTCCTGCCGGTGG
>NW_026047883.1:17500-22500 GCF_023864345.2 Schistocerca serialis cubense
ACGTCGCGACCCGCTGGGTGCCGGCCTACGGCCCGGGTGCGCAGCCTGTCCTTCCGCGGGCCTCGGTTCGCGTCTGTTGGGCAGAGCCCCGGTGTCCTGGCTGGCTGCCCGGCGGTATATCTGGAGGAGTCGATTCGCCCCTTTGGGCGCTCGGGCTCCCGGCAAGCGCGCGCGGTTCTTCCCGGATGACGGACCTACCTGGCCCGGCCCCGGACCCGCGCCGCTGTTGGCTCGGGATGCTCTCGGGCGGAATAATCGCTCCCGTCAGCGGCGCTTCAGCTTTGGACAATTTCACGACCCGTCTTGAAACACGGACCAAGGAGTCTAACATGTGCGCGAGTCATTGGGCTGTACGAAACCTAAAGGCGTAATGAAAGTGAAGGTCTCGCCTTGCGCGGGCCGAGGGAGGATGGGGCTTCCCCGCCCTTCACGGGGCGGCGGCCTCCGCACTCCCGGGGCGTCTCGTCCTCATTGCGAGGTGAGGCGCACCTAGAGCGTACACGTTGGGACCCGAAAGATGGTGAACTATGCCTGGCCAGGACGAAGTCAGGGGAAACCCTGATGGAGGTCCGTAGCGATTCTGACGTGCAAATCGATCGTCGGAGCTGGGTATAGGGGCGAAAGACTAATCGAACCATCTAGTAGCTGGTTCCCTCCGAAGTTTCCCTCAGGATAGCTGGTGCTCGTACGAGTCTCATCCGGTAAAGCGAATGATTAGAGGCCTTGGGGCCGAAACGACCTCAACCTATTCTCAAACTTTAAATGGGTGAGATCTCCGGCTTGCTTGATATGCTGAAGCCGCGAGCAAACGACTCGGATCGGAGTGCCAAGTGGGCCACTTTTGGTAAGCAGAACTGGCGCTGTGGGATGAACCAAACGCCGAGTTAAGGCGCCCGAATCGACGCTCATGGGAAACCATGAAAGGCGTTGGTTGCTTAAGACAGCAGGACGGTGGCCATGGAAGTCGGAATCCGCTAAGGAGTGTGTAACAACTCACCTGCCGAAGCAACTAGCCCTGAAAATGGATGGCGCTGAAGCGTCGTGCCTATACTCGGCCGTCAGTCTGGCAGTCATGGCCGGTCCTTGCGGCCGGCCGCGAAGCCCTGACGAGTAGGAGGGTCGCGGCGGTGGGCGCAGAAGGGTCTGGGCGTGAGCCTGCCTGGAGCCGCCGTCGGTGCAGATCTTGGTGGTAGTAGCAAATACTCCAGCGAGGCCCTGGAGGGCTGACGCGGAGAAGGGTTTCGTGTGAACAGCCGTTGCACACGAGTCAGTCGATCCTAAGCCCTAGGAGAAATCCGATGTTGATGGGGGCCGTCATAGCATGATGCGCTTTGTGCTGGCCCCCGTTGGGCGAAAGGGAATCCGGTTCCTATTCCGGAACCCGGCAGCGGAACCGATACAAGTCGGGCCCCTCTTTTAGAGATGCTCGTCGGGGTAACCCAAAAGGACCCGGAGACGCCGTCGGGAGATCGGGGAAGAGTTTTCTTTTCTGCATGAGCGTTCGAGTTCCCTGGAATCCTCTAGCAGGGAGATAGGGTTTGGAACGCGAAGAGCACCGCAGTTGCGGCGGTGTCCCGATCTTCCCCTCGGACCTTGAAAATCCGGGAGAGGGCCACGTGGAGGTGTCGCGCCGGTTCGTACCCATATCCGCAGCAGGTCTCCAAGGTGAAGAGCCTCTAGTCGATAGAATAATGTAGGTAAGGGAAGTCGGCAAATTGGATCCGTAACTTCGGGATAAGGATTGGCTCTGAGGATCGGGGCGTGTCGGGCTTGGTCGGGAAGTGGGTCAGCGCTAACGTGCCGGGCCTGGGCGAGGTGAGTGCCGTAGGGGTGCCGGTAAGTGCGGGCGTTTAGCGCGGGCGTGGTCTGCTCTCGCCGTTGGTCGGCCTCGTGCTGGCCGGCGGTGCAGGATGCGCGCGCCTGCGCGGCGTTCGCGCCCCGGTGCTTCAACCTGCGTGCAGGATCCGAGCTCGGTCCCGTGCCTTGGCCTCCCACGGATCTTCCTTGCTGCGAGGCCGCGTCCGCCTTAGCGTGCTCCTCCGGGGGCGCGCGGGTGCGCGGATTCTCTTCGGCCGCCATTCAACGATCAACTCAGAACTGGCACGGACTGGGGGAATCCGACTGTCTAATTAAAACAAAGCATTGCGATGGCCCTAGCGGGTGTTGACGCAATGTGATTTCTGCCCAGTGCTCTGAATGTCAACGTGAAGAAATTCAAGCAAGCGCGGGTAAACGGCGGGAGTAACTATGACTCCCAAAGCCCACCTGATGCGTAATATATGGACCCTCTCGATTCACCCCTCAGCATCCTTGTGATGTCGGGTGGATGATGGTTCAATTAGCCTCTCGGTGGGAAATCCTAGCTCTGGCCTTCAAGTGGCGGGAGTCGTGAGGGTGCTGTGAAAGGTTTCGCGTAGGTGTACCTTTCCAGTATCCCGACCGACAGAGCAGGGTGCTTTTCGGGCTTGGGGGTTACCTCCCCCCCTGCCTTTGTTACAGCTGGTGCAACTAATAGAAGCGAACGTGGTACCAGGCCTCCCGCTGGAGCGCCTGTGCCAGCTGATGAGCCAGCCAACCAGCCAACCGGTGCGGGTCGAGCGCTGCTCCCCGCCATCTGCCCTGATTGTATGCGGTCCTTCTCCACCAAGACCGGACTTGGTGTCCATCGGCGTCGCGCCCATCCGACTGCTGCTAATGCTGAGATCAAGACCGAGAGGAAGAAGGCCAGGTGGTCCCAGGAAGAGCTCCTGCGTCTGGCCCATGCAGAAGCGACTCTTGCCACCCAGGGTTGCAGATTTTTAAACCAGGAGCTTGCAAAGGCCTTCCCCGAGCGTACGCTGGAATCCATTAAATGTCAGCGTAGAGCGCAGCCCTACAAAGACATGGTGGCGAAGTTTGTCACCGAGCTTGCTGGCATGGATCGCGGCCTTCAGGGTCCTCCTAGCGAGCCTGCAGTCAGTCATTCTTTGCCACAGTCTCCACCTTGTGGGGAAGATGTTGACCTAGCCATCTGGTCATTTGTAGCAGAACTCCCCCAATCAGACCGCCGATTCCGCTCGCTTGATGATCTCGTGGCTCTGGGTCCCACCACTAGCCGTGAAACAATCCAGGCTATGTTGCTGTCTGCTCTTGACGAAGTAGGCAGCAGGGAGCCAGCCGTCCACCAAGCTGCGAGTGTGCGGACCCAACAGCCCCCAGAGCGGAAGCGTGCACGCAGGAGATGGGAGTATGCGGTGGTTCAGCGTGCTTTCAAGAAGAACGGAGCACGCTGTATCAACGGACTTCTTGATGGCACACTCTTGCATCAGCCACCATCCATCCCAGGGCTGATTGAGTTTTGGACAGACCTCTTCTCTCCACCACGTGTCAGGTCTCGACCTCCGCATGGGGAGGGTCTGTCCGATGAGCTGCTGCCATTCTCGAAGAGGGTGCCCTTCCGTGACCTCTGGGCTCCCATTTCTGCAGAAGAAGCCACTGCTGCTCTCCCGCCTCGCAATTCTGCTGCAGGTCCTGATGGCCTCACGCCGACGCAACTGCGTCGCCTTCCCCGGGAGGTTCTCCTCAAGATCCTTAATTTCCTCCTCCTTTCCCGTTCCCTTCCATCCCGACTCCTTCAGGCCAGAACAACCCTGCTGCCCAAGAAGACCGCCGCAGCATCCCCTGCTGACTTTCGTCCGATCACAGTGTGCTCGGTGCTGACCAGAGCCTTTCACAAGGTTCTGGTTGGCCGCCTGATGCGCTACTGTGTGTTGGACGGTCGCCAGCGGGCTTTCATCCCTCAGGATGGGATGCTTCATAACACCTTTCTTCTGGATCTGGCGATGACCCAGGCGTGCCGAGCTGCCGGCTCGCTGTACTTGGCATCTCTGGATGTGTCAAAGGCCTTCGACTCGCTTGCCCATGGTGCCCTTGGTCCTGTGCTAAGGGCCCATGGTCTGCCAGTCGAGTTCATTGACTACATCCAGGGATGCTATGAGGCAGGATCGACGGTTATCTGCGCGGATGGGAAGTCGTCAGATCTAGTGCGGCCTTCGAGGGGTGTTCGGCAGGGTGACCCGCTGTCTCCTATTCTCTTCAACATGTCCATTGACATTCTCTTGTCTCGTCTGCCTGCTCATATTGGTGCACGCATTCTTGGACGGCGGATAAATGCGGCTGCATTCGCTGATGACCTCCTGCTGTTCGCCGAGACTCGTGATGGATTGCAGGAACTTCTCACCATCGCCACGTCGGCCCTGGGGGATCTCGGGCTCGAGGTCAACCCACGGAAGTGTTTTTCTCTCGCCCTTGTCTCATCAGGCCGGGAGAAGAAAACCAAGGTCGACGAGACTGTCATCTTTCGTGCTGGGGGGAACAACATCCCAGCACTGGCGATGGGAGATACTTTCAAGTATCTAGGCCTGCAATTTTCCACGTGCGGACGCAGTCTTTTTCATCCCCGGCGGGAGGTCGAGAAGCAGTTGGACATCATCACGCGTGCACCACTCAAACCTCAGCAGCGGCTTTTTGCCCTTCGTTCTGTCATCCTCCCGGGTATTTCCCATGGCCTCGCCCTGGGGAGGACTCGTCTTGGGGCCCTCTCTTCCCTTGACGTCTGTGTTCGTGCAGCCCTTCGATCTTGGCTGCACCTGCCAGCAGATACGCCGGTCGGTTACTTCCACGCCCCCATCTCTCATGGGGGCTTGGGGGTGCCTGCAGCCCGCTGGCTGGGCCCTCTTCTTCGCAGGAGAAGATTGGCGAAGATGCAAGGACTGGGTGCGGCAGTGGACGATTCTTCCCAGGACTTAATCCAGCGAGAAATTCACCAACTGGACCACGCCCTGCAATGGCAGGGGGAAGTTATAAAGTCCAGTTACCAGTTGGGCCGGTGTTGGGCCGACCGCCTGCACTCGTCGGTCGACGGCGCTGCGCTACACGAGTCTGCCCGAACACCAGGGCAGCACTGCTGGGTCTCCAATACGCGGCAGTTCGTAACCGGCCGCGACTACATCTCATGCCTG
>NW_026047883.1:27500-37500 GCF_023864345.2 Schistocerca serialis cubense
GTTGTGCCTTAACCTAACCTACGTTGTGCCTTAACCTAACCTACGTTGTGCCTTAACCTAACCTACGTTGTGCCTTAACCTAACCTACGTTGTGCCTTAACCTAACCTACGTTGTGCCTTAACCTAACCTACGTTGTGCCTTAACCTAACCTACGTTGTGCCTTAACCTAACCTACGTTGTGCCTTAACCTAACCTACGTTGTGCCTTAACCTAACCTATGTTGTGCCTTAACCTAACCTATGTTGTGCCTTAACCTAACCTATGTTGTGCCTTAACCTAACCTATGTTGTGCCTTAACCTAACCTATGTTGTGCCTTAACCTAACCTATGTTGTGCCTTAACCTAACCTATGTTGTGCCTTAACCTAACCTATGTTGTGCCTTAACCTAACCTATGTTGTGCCTTAACCTAACCTATGTTGTGCCTTAACCTAACCTATGTTGTGCCTTAACCTAACCTATGTTGTGCCTTAACCTAACCTACGTTGTGCCTTAACCTAACCTACGTTGTGCCTTAACCTAACCCATATTGTACCTTAACCTAACCCATATTGTACCTTAACCTAACCCATATTGTACCTTAACCTAACCCATATTGTACCTTAACCTAACCCATATTGTACCTTAACGTAACCTAATTTGTGCCTTAACGTAACCTAATTTGTGCCTTAACGTAACCTAATTTGTGCCTTAACGTAACCTAATTTGTGCCTTAACGTAACCTAATTTGTGCCTTAACGTAACCTAATTTGTGCCTTAACGTAACCTAATTTGTGCCTTAACGTAACCTAATTTGTGCCTTAACGTAACCTAATTTGTGCCTTAACGTAACCTAATTTGTGCCTTAACGTAACCTAATTTGTGCCTTAACGTAACCTAATTTGTGCCTTAACGTAACCTAATTTGTGCCTTAACGTAACCTAATTTGTGCCTTAACGTAACCTAATTTGTGCCTTAACGTAACCTAATTTGTGCCTTAACGTAACCTAATTTGTGCCTTAACGTAACCCATGTTGTGCCTTAACGTAACCCATGTTGTGCCTTAACGTAACCCAATTTGTGCCTTAACGTAACCCATGTTGTGCCTTAACCTAACCTATATTGTGCCTCAACCTAACCTATATTGCGCCTTAACCTGACGCACGTTGTCGCTGAACCTGCTCTGTAATTGTTATGCAACTCGTTAAATTAGTGTAGTGTTGCCTAACCGCAACCCTCGCAATATAGTTCGCTATTCGCACTGCCCGGTCCCCTGTGTATCGCGTCATGTTAAACACCTTGCAGGTGTTGCTGACTTTCCACATGCTCCTGCTATACACTGTAATGTGGATAGCAGCAGGACGTACATGCCCCCCCCCCCCTTCCCCCCTGCCTTCGCAAGCTGGTCGTTGAGAAGTTTGCATGTTCAATGCCCTTCGCATGCCGACGTACTCAGCCTACGTTGTGGTACGGCCTGTCACCTGTCCGCCGATGTACGCAAAACCCACAAACTGTACTGCACATTGGTCCGTATGTACTGAATGATACATCGTGGCACATGTGTGACCGTACGACGACTGCGCCTAGCAACGGCAGACCATACAGTCCAAATATTGTGCACGCAGCTACGTGTCGTCTCCCTATAAGAGCTGGATTGCAGTGTGGTACGCCATTCAGACGTGTGGGAGGAACGGACGCCCTGGATGGCGATCAGCATGAGCAGTCTGTTGATGTAGTGGAGCGTGTATTCGGACGTAGTCGTCTCTTCTCACACACCGTGATAGCATGTTGCACCGCGTTCCACATCTGCGACATCCTGCAGAGGCCGGCTGACAGTCGTTCGCGCAATGGACACCGCATACGTACGGGGGCTACCTTCCACGTGTTCTCGAGGCGTGCACATGTTGTTGCGTCTATGTGGGCAGACGTAGTGTGTTGTGACACCTGACACAGGCATGCAATACTCGTTGCAAATGGCGATGGACGTCTACGTTTGCTGGTGACGTTACGCAAATGAACAACAGGTAACCCGTTGTGGTGCGGTTGTTCTCGCTAGAGGTGAATCAGTGTTGGCGACGATCGGTCGAGCTATTAACCGGTTGTTTCAGGGATACCCACCATGCCCACGAACGTGAAAGGGGACCCACCATGCCCACGAACGCGAAAGGGGATCTGGGTGTGAGGCGATACGCGGCGGTGGCTGGGTGGGACCGTCCCCGGCCGGTGAGGGGGGGCCGCCCGGCGTGCTGGCAGCGCGGTGCGTGGGCGCACGCGCTACAGCCGGCTGGTGGGGGCGGCCAGTGGCAGGCGCGCCGGCCGACGGACGCGGCAGGCGGCGCAGCTGCGCGCCGGCGCCCCCTGCTCGCGGCGCCTTGCGGCCAAAGTAGGTCCTCGCGGGCCCGGTGCGAAGCGCGGTGGCCATCTGCAGTGTGCTGGTCCGATTGAGGACTGTGTGCGCTGAGGATGCGCCGCCGCCCGGCGCTCGGCGCCGCGACGCCGTCTGCTGCTCGGTCGCCCCAGCGGTTCTCGCAGGTGGTTTGTATCGCAGCTGTGCGGACGTGTTGGCGCGTGCGCTGTGCTGGGAGAGTTCGCTTCGGCACCCAAGTGGGGCTTTTGTCCTTCTGTGGCGCTGGCGTTGGAGCTGCCGGTCACCGTAGGTGGCGCGTGTTGTCTCCCGCCGGCAATGCCACGACAGCACGCTCCCGGGCCTCTGTCGGCAGCGGCAAGCTCAGTTGGGAGCACGGGTGGTCGCACCTAAAGCGTCTACTCGCCTAACTCCGGGCGATTGCGCCTCTCTCGAACCCAACCAAGTACTTAGGACGGCGCTGCGCGCCGCCGGGACCTGAGAGGGTTTCGAGGTGTGTTGTGCAGGGGAGCTCAGCCTCCTCCTGTTTGCAGAATAATTGAGCGGACGCTTGCGTGTTCGCGCGGGCCCCCGGGACACACTCCCGGGCGGCCGGCTGCTCAGCTCTAGTTGACGCAGCTCCCTGGTTGATCCTGCCAGTAGTCATATGCTTGTCTCAAAGATTAAGCCATGCATGTCTCAGTACAAGCCGCATTAAGGTGAAACCGCGAATGGCTCATTAAATCAGTTATGGTTCCTTAGATCGTACCCACGTTACTTGGATAACTGTGGTAATTCTAGAGCTAATACATGCAAACAGAGTCCCGACCAGAGATGGAAGGGACGCTTTTATTAGATCAAAACCAATCGGTCGGCTCGTCCGGTCCGTTTGCCTTGGTGACTCTGAATAACTTTGGGCTGATCGCACGGTCCTCGTACCGGCGACGCATCTTTCAAATGTCTGCCTTATCAACTGTCGATGGTAGGTTCTGCGCCTACCATGGTTGTAACGGGTAACGGGGAATCAGGGTTCGATTCCGGAGAGGGAGCCTGAGAAACGGCTACCACATCCAAGGAAGGCAGCAGGCGCGCAAATTACCCACTCCCGGCACGGGGAGGTAGTGACGAAAAATAACGATACGGGACTCATCCGAGGCCCCGTAATCGGAATGAGTACACTTTAAATCCTTTAACGAGTATCTATTGGAGGGCAAGTCTGGTGCCAGCAGCCGCGGTAATTCCAGCTCCAATAGCGTATATTAAAGTTGTTGCGGTTAAAAAGCTCGTAGTTGGATTTGTGTCCCACGCTGTTGGTTCACCGCCCGTCGGTGTTTAACTGGCATGTATCGTGGGACGTCCTGCCGGTGGGGCGAGCCGAAGGCGTGCGACCGCCTCGTGCGTGCTCGTGCGTCCCGAGGCGGACCCCGTTGAAATCCTACCAGGGTGCTCTTTATTGAGTGTCTCGGTGGGCCGGCACGTTTACTTTGAACAAATTAGAGTGCTTAAAGCAGGCAAGCCCGCCTGAATACTGTGTGCATGGAATAATGGAATAGGACCTCGGTTCTATTTTGTTGGTTTTCGGAACCCGAGGTAATGATTAATAGGGACAGGCGGGGGCATTCGTATTGCGACGTTAGAGGTGAAATTCTTGGATCGTCGCAAGACGAACAGAAGCGAAAGCATTTGCCAAGTATGTTTTCATTAATCAAGAACGAAAGTTAGAGGTTCGAAGGCGATCAGATACCGCCCTAGTTCTAACCATAAACGATGCCAGCCAGCGATCCGCCGCAGTTCCTCCGATGACTCGGCGGGCAGCCTCCGGGAAACCAAAGCTTTTGGGTTCCGGGGGAAGTATGGTTGCAAAGCTGAAACTTAAAGGAATTGACGGAAGGGCACCACCAGGAGTGGAGCCTGCGGCTTAATTTGACTCAACACGGGAAACCTCACCAGGCCCGGACACCGGAAGGATTGACAGATTGATAGCTCTTTCTTGATTCGGTGGGTGGTGGTGCATGGCCGTTCTTAGTTGGTGGAGCGATTTGTCTGGTTAATTCCGATAACGAACGAGACTCTAGCCTGCTAACTAGTCGCGTGACATCCTTCGTGCTGTCAGCGATTACTTTTCTTCTTAGAGGGACAGGCGGCTTCTAGCCGCACGAGATTGAGCAATAACAGGTCTGTGATGCCCTTAGATGTTCTGGGCCGCACGCGCGCTACACTGAAGGAATCAGCGTGTCTTCCTAGGCCGAAAGGTCGGGGTAACCCGCTGAACCTCCTTCGTGCTAGGGATTGGGGCTTGCAATTGTTCCCCATGAACGAGGAATTCCCAGTAAGCGCGAGTCATAAGCTCGCGTTGATTACGTCCCTGCCCTTTGTACACACCGCCCGTCGCTACTACCGATTGAATGATTTAGTGAGGTCTTCGGACTGGTACGCGGCATTGACTCTGTCGTTGCCGATGCTACCGGAAAGATGACCAAACTTGATCATTTAGAGGAAGTAAAAGTCGTAACAAGGTTTCCGTAGGTGAACCTGCGGAAGGATCATTACCGACTAGACTGCATGTCTTTCGATGTGCGTGTCGTGTCGCGCAACACGCAGCTACCTGTACGGCTCGCAGTAGCCGTGCGCTGCGTGCGGAACCACGCGTTCGTCTCAAAACTAACGGCAATGTTGTGTGGTACGAGCGCTGAAGCGCTGGAGCGGCTGGCCTGCGGCACCTGGCGCCTGGCGCCGGTTTTGAATGACTTTCGCCCGACTGCCTGTCCGCTCCGGTGTGGAGCCGTACGACGCCCATCGGCCGTGAGGCCGTTGGACACTGAACGCTGGAACAGGGCCGCCACACGCCTCAGTCCCGCCTATGCAACTGTCTCGAAAGAGATGGTGGAAACTATGAAAAGATCACCCAGGACGGTGGATCACTCGGCTCGTGGGTCGATGAAGAACGCAGCAAATTGCGCGTCGACATGTGAACTGCAGGACACATGAACATCGACGTTTCGAACGCACATTGCGGTCCATGGATTCCGTTCCCGGGCCACGTCTGGCTGAGGGTCGGCTACGTATACTGAAGCGCGCGGCGTTTGCCCCGCTTCGCAGACCTGGGAGTGTCGTGGCCGCCTGTGGGGCCGGCCGCGTCTCCTTAAACGTGCGATGCGCGCCCGTCGCCTGGCGGTTCGCATACCGGTACTTACTCGGTAGCGTGCACAGCCGGCTGGCGGTGTGGCGTGCGACACCTCGTACAACGACCTCAGAGCAGGCGAGACTACCCGCTGAATTTAAGCATATTACTAAGCGGAGGAAAAGAAACTAACAAGGATTCCCCCAGTAGCGGCGAGCGAACAGGGAAGAGTCCAGCACCGAACCCCGCAGGCTGCCGCCTGTCGTGGCATGTGGTGTTTGGGAGGGTCCACTACCCCGACGCCTCGCGCCGAGCCCAAGTCCAACTTGAATGAGGCCACGGCCCGTAGAGGGTGCCAGGCCCGTAGCGGCCGGTGCGAGCGTCGGCGGGACCTCTCCTTCGAGTCGGGTTGCTTGAGAGTGCAGCTCCAAGTGGGTGGTAAACTCCATCTGAGACTAAATATGACCACGAGACCGATAGCGAACAAGTACCGTGAGGGAAAGTTGAAAAGAACTTTGAAGAGAGAGTTCAAAAGTACGTGAAACCGTTCTGGGGTAAACGTGAGAAGTCCGAAAGGTCGAACGGGTGAGATTCACGCCCATCCGGCCACTGGCCTCCGCCCTCGGCAGATGGGGCCGGCCGCCCGCGCGGAGCAATTCGCGGCGGGGTCGTGTCCGGTTGCCTTTCCACTCGCCGCGGGGCGGGGCCGTTCCGGTGTGCGGTGGGCCGCACTTCTCCCCTAGTAGGACGTCGCGACCCGCTGGGTGCCGGCCTACGGCCCGGGTGCGCAGCCTGTCCTTCCGCGGGCCTCGGTTCGCGTCTGTTGGGCAGAGCCCCGGTGTCCTGGCTGGCTGCCCGGCGGTATATCTGGAGGAGTCGATTCGCCCCTTTGGGCGCTCGGGCTCCCGGCAAGCGCGCGCGGTTCTTCCCGGATGACGGACCTACCTGGCCCGGCCCCGGACCCGCGCCGCTGTTGGCTCGGGATGCTCTCGGGCGGAATAATCGCTCCCGTCAGCGGCGCTTCAGCTTTGGACAATTTCACGACCCGTCTTGAAACACGGACCAAGGAGTCTAACATGTGCGCGAGTCATTGGGCTGTACGAAACCTAAAGGCGTAATGAAAGTGAAGGTCTCGCCTTGCGCGGGCCGAGGGAGGATGGGGCTTCCCCGCCCTTCACGGGGCGGCGGCCTCCGCACTCCCGGGGCGTCTCGTCCTCATTGCGAGGTGAGGCGCACCTAGAGCGTACACGTTGGGACCCGAAAGATGGTGAACTATGCCTGGCCAGGACGAAGTCAGGGGAAACCCTGATGGAGGTCCGTAGCGATTCTGACGTGCAAATCGATCGTCGGAGCTGGGTATAGGGGCGAAAGACTAATCGAACCATCTAGTAGCTGGTTCCCTCCGAAGTTTCCCTCAGGATAGCTGGTGCTCGTACGAGTCTCATCCGGTAAAGCGAATGATTAGAGGCCTTGGGGCCGAAACGACCTCAACCTATTCTCAAACTTTAAATGGGTGAGATCTCCGGCTTGCTTGATATGCTGAAGCCGCGAGCAAACGACTCGGATCGGAGTGCCAAGTGGGCCACTTTTGGTAAGCAGAACTGGCGCTGTGGGATGAACCAAACGCCGAGTTAAGGCGCCCGAATCGACGCTCATGGGAAACCATGAAAGGCGTTGGTTGCTTAAGACAGCAGGACGGTGGCCATGGAAGTCGGAATCCGCTAAGGAGTGTGTAACAACTCACCTGCCGAAGCAACTAGCCCTGAAAATGGATGGCGCTGAAGCGTCGTGCCTATACTCGGCCGTCAGTCTGGCAGTCATGGCCGGTCCTTGCGGCCGGCCGCGAAGCCCTGACGAGTAGGAGGGTCGCGGCGGTGGGCGCAGAAGGGTCTGGGCGTGAGCCTGCCTGGAGCCGCCGTCGGTGCAGATCTTGGTGGTAGTAGCAAATACTCCAGCGAGGCCCTGGAGGGCTGACGCGGAGAAGGGTTTCGTGTGAACAGCCGTTGCACACGAGTCAGTCGATCCTAAGCCCTAGGAGAAATCCGATGTTGATGGGGGCCGTCATAGCATGATGCGCTTTGTGCTGGCCCCCGTTGGGCGAAAGGGAATCCGGTTCCTATTCCGGAACCCGGCAGCGGAACCGATACAAGTCGGGCCCCTCTTTTAGAGATGCTCGTCGGGGTAACCCAAAAGGACCCGGAGACGCCGTCGGGAGATCGGGGAAGAGTTTTCTTTTCTGCATGAGCGTTCGAGTTCCCTGGAATCCTCTAGCAGGGAGATAGGGTTTGGAACGCGAAGAGCACCGCAGTTGCGGCGGTGTCCCGATCTTCCCCTCGGACCTTGAAAATCCGGGAGAGGGCCACGTGGAGGTGTCGCGCCGGTTCGTACCCATATCCGCAGCAGGTCTCCAAGGTGAAGAGCCTCTAGTCGATAGAATAATGTAGGTAAGGGAAGTCGGCAAATTGGATCCGTAACTTCGGGATAAGGATTGGCTCTGAGGATCGGGGCGTGTCGGGCTTGGTCGGGAAGTGGGTCAGCGCTAACGTGCCGGGCCTGGGCGAGGTGAGTGCCGTAGGGGTGCCGGTAAGTGCGGGCGTTTAGCGCGGGCGTGGTCTGCTCTCGCCGTTGGTCGGCCTCGTGCTGGCCGGCGGTGCAGGATGCGCGCGCCTGCGCGGCGTTCGCGCCCCGGTGCTTCAACCTGCGTGCAGGATCCGAGCTCGGTCCCGTGCCTTGGCCTCCCACGGATCTTCCTTGCTGCGAGGCCGCGTCCGCCTTAGCGTGCTCCTCCGGGGGCGCGCGGGTGCGCGGATTCTCTTCGGCCGCCATTCAACGATCAACTCAGAACTGGCACGGACTGGGGGAATCCGACTGTCTAATTAAAACAAAGCATTGCGATGGCCCTAGCGGGTGTTGACGCAATGTGATTTCTGCCCAGTGCTCTGAATGTCAACGTGAAGAAATTCAAGCAAGCGCGGGTAAACGGCGGGAGTAACTATGACTCCCAAAGCCCACCTGATGCGTAATATATGGACCCTCTCGATTCACCCCTCAGCATCCTTGTGATGTCGGGTGGATGATGGTTCAATTAGCCTCTCGGTGGGAAATCCTAGCTCTGGCCTTCAAGTGGCGGGAGTCGTGAGGGTGCTGTGAAAGGTTTCACGTAGGTGTACCTTTCCAGTATCCCGACCGACAGAGCAGGGTGCTTTTCGGGCTTGGGGGTTACCTCCCCCCCTGCCTTTGTTACAGCTGGTGCAACTAATAGAAGCGAACGTGGTACCAGGCCTCCCGCTGGAGCGCCTGTGCCAGCTGATGAGCCAGCCAACCAGCCAACCGGTGCGGGTCGAGCGCTGCTCCCCGCCATCTGCCCTGACTGTATGCGGTCCTTCTCCACCAAGACCGGACTTGGTGTCCATCGGCGTCGCGCCCATCCGACTGCTGCTAATGCTGAGATCAAGACCGAGAGGAAGAAGGCCAGGTGGTCCCAGGAAGAGCTCCTGCGTCTGGCCCATGCAGAAGCGACTCTTGCCACCCAGGGTTGCAGATTTTTAAACCAGGAGCTTGCAAAGGCCTTCCCCGAGCGTACGCTGGAGTCAATTAAATGTCAGCGTAGAGCGCAGCCCTACAAAGACATGGTGGCGAAGTTTGTCACCGAGCTTGCTGGCATGGATCGCGGCCTTCGGGGTCCTCCTAGCGAGCCTGCAGTCAGTCATTCTTTGCCACAGTCTCCACCTTGTGGGGAAGATGTTGACCTAGCCATCTGGTCATTTGTAGCAGAACTCCCCCAATCAGACCGCCGGTTCCGCTCGCTTGATGATCTCGTGGCTCTGGGTCCCACCACTAGCCGTGAAACAATCCAGGCTATGTTGCTGTCTGCTCTTGACGAAGTAGGCAGCAGGGAGCCAGCCATCCACCAAGCTGCGAGTGTGCGGACCCAACAGCCCCCAGAGCGGAAGCGTGCACGCAGGAGATGGGAGTATGCGGTGGTTCAGCGTGCTTTCAAGAAGAACGGAGCACGCTGTATCAACGGACTTCTTGATGGCACACTCTTGCATCAGCCACCATCCATCCCAGGGCTGATTGAGTTTTGGACAGACCTCTTCTCTCCACCACGTGTCAGGTCTCGACCTCCGCGTGGGGAGGGTCTGTCCGATGAGCTGCTGCCATTCTCGAAGAGGGTGCCCTTCCGTGACCTCTGGGCTCCCATTTCTGCAGAAGAAGCCACCGCTGCTCTCCCGCCTCGCAATTCTGCTGCAGGTCCTGACGGCCTCACGCCGACACAACTGCGTCGCCTTCCCCGGGAGGTTCTCCTCAAGATCCTTAATTTCCTCCTCCTTTCCCGTTCCCTTCCATCCCGACTCCTTCAGGCCAGAACAACCCTGCTGCCCAAGAAGACCGCCGCAGCATCCCCTGCTGACTTTCGTCCGATCACAGTGTGCTCGGTGCTGACCAGAGCCTTTCACAAGGTTCTGGTTGGCCGCCTGATGCGCTACTGTGTGTTGGACGGTCGCCAGCGGGCTTTCATCCCTCAGGATGGGATGCTTCATAACACCTTTCTT
>NW_026047883.1:42500-47500 GCF_023864345.2 Schistocerca serialis cubense
TAATATATACAACCGTCCCTATACATGCTGAAAGACTCTGCACACAATGAGAACCACACGTCAGCCAGACACTATCACACACTACTCTCTGCCTCTAACAGGCACACACACAATATCTAACCACCAGCATGGAAGAACATCCGGTGCATCCTCTCCGCCACATTACACAATCCACACTATCATAACCAGACCGGGAGGTCCACCCAGAAAACAGAATATCCCACCCTTCCGACATCCGCCATTGCTCAGCTAAGCCACGAACACCCACACATGTCCTACACAGGGGTGCACCCAACATCACAATACTGCCTCCTGTCACAGTACACAAACAATGGCAGGAATGAAAGACACAGATCTGCCACAACCTTGGAATCGGAGCGCCGCCTGTCATGAGCCACAAGTGCATCCTGACGTGACAAATCGGATGATCCCGCAGGCATGCACTTACGATAATCACTATCAACGAACCTGCCGCCCCCTCCCCCCCCAAAATACACCTTTCCCTACAACGTGTACCTTAACCTAAGCTATATTGTACCTTAACCTAAGCGATATTGTACCTTAACCTAAGGTATATCGTACCTTAACCTAACCTACATTGCGCCTTCACCTAACCTACGTTGTACCTTAACCTAACCTACGTTGTACCTTAACCTAACCTACGTTGTACCTTAACCTAACCTACGTTGTACCTTAACCTAACCTACGTTGTACCTTAACCTAACCTACGTTGTACCTTAACCTAACCTACGTTGTACCTTAACCTAACCTACGTTGTGCCTTAACCTAACCTACGTTGTGCCTTAACCTAACCTACGTTGTGCCTTAACCTAACCTACGTTGTGCCTTAACCTAACCTACGTTGTGCCTTAACCTAACCTACGTTGTGCCTTAACCTAACCTACGTTGTGCCTTAACCTAACCTATGTTGTGCCTTAACCTAACCTATGTTGTGCCTTAACCTAACCTATGTTGTGCCTTAACCTAACCTATGTTGTGCCTTAACCTAACCTATGTTGTGCCTTAACCTAACCTATGTTGTGCCTTAACCTAACCTATGTTGTGCCTTAACCTAACCTATGTTGTGCCTTAACCTAACCTATGTTGTGCCTTAACCTAACCTACGTTGTGCCTTAACCTAACCTACGTTGTGCCTTAACCTAACCTACGTTGTGCCTTAACCTAACCTACGTTGTGCCTTAACCTAACCTACGTTGTGCCTTAACCTAACCTACGTTGTGCCTTAACCTAACCTACGTTGTGCCTTAACCTAACCTACGTTGTGCCTTAACCTAACCTACGTTGTGCCTTAACCTAACCTACGTTGTGCCTTAACCTAACCTACGTTGTGCCTTAACCTAACCTACGTTGTGCCTTAACCTAACCTATGTTGTGCCTTAACCTAACCTATGTTGTGCCTTAACCTAACCTATGTTGTGCCTTAACCTAACCTATGTTGTGCCTTAACCTAACCTATGTTGTGCCTTAACCTAACCTATGTTGTGCCTTAACCTAACCTATGTTGTGCCTTAACCTAACCTATGTTGTGCCTTAACCTAACCTATGTTGTGCCTTAACCTAACCTATGTTGTGCCTTAACCTAACCTATGTTGTGCCTTAACCTAACCTACGTTGTGCCTTAACCTAACCTACGTTGTGCCTTAACCTAACCTACGTTGTGCCTTAACCTAACCCATATTGTACCTTAACCTAACCCATATTGTACCTTAACCTAACCCATATTGTACCTTAACCTAACCCATATTGTACCTTAACCTAACCCATATTGTACCTTAACGTAACCTAATTTGTGCCTTAACGTAACCTAATTTGTGCCTTAACGTAACCTAATTTGTGCCTTAACGTAACCTAATTTGTGCCTTAACGTAACCTAATTTGTGCCTTAACGTAACCTAATTTGTGCCTTAACGTAACCTAATTTGTGCCTTAACGTAACCTAATTTGTGCCTTAACGTAACCTAATTTGTGCCTTAACGTAACCTAATTTGTGCCTTAACGTAACCTAATTTGTGCCTTAACGTAACCTAATTTGTGCCTTAACGTAACCTAATTTGTGCCTTAACGTAACCTAATTTGTGCCTTAACGTAACCTAATTTGTGCCTTAACGTAACCTAATTTGTGCCTTAACGTAACCCATGTTGTGCCTTAACGTAACCCATGTTGTGCCTTAACGTAACCCAATTTGTGCCTTAACGTAACCCATGTTGTGCCTTAACCTAACCTATATTGTGCCTCAACCTAACCTATATTGCGCCTTAACCTGACGCACGTTGTCGCTGAACCTGCTCTGTAATTGTTATGCAACTCGTTAAATTAGTGTAGTGTTGCCTAACCGCAACCCTCGCAATATAGTTCGCTATTCGCACTGCCCGGTCCCCTGTGTATCGCGTCATGTTAAACACCTTGCAGGTGTTGCTGACTTTCCACATGCTCCTGCTATACACTGTAATGTGGATAGCAGCAGGACGTACATGCCCCCCCCCCTTCCCCCCTGCCTTCGCAAGCTGGTCGTTGAGAAGTTTGCATGTTCAATGCCCTTCGCATGCCGACGTACTCAGCCTACGTTGTGGTACGGCCTGTCACCTGTCCGCCGATGTACGCAAAACCCACAAACTGTACTGCACATTGGTCCGTATGTACTGAATGATACATCGTGGCACATGTGTGACCGTACGACGACTGCGCCTAGCAACGGCAGACCATACAGTCCAAATATTGTGCACGCAGCTACGTGTCGTCTCCCTATAAGAGCTGGATTGCAGTGTGGTACGCCATTCAGACGTGTGGGAGGAACGGACGCCCTGGATGGCGATCAGCATGAGCAGTCTGTTGATGTAGTGGAGCGTGTATTCGGACGTAGTCGTCTCTTCTCACACACCGTGATAGCATGTTGCACCGCGTTCCACATCTGCGACATCCTGCAGAGGCCGGCTGACAGTCGTTCGCGCAATGGACACCGCATACGTACGGGGGCTACCTTCCACGTGTTCTCGAGGCGTGCACATGTTGTTGCGTCTATGTGGGCAGACGTAGTGTGTTGTGACACCTGACACAGGCATGCAATACTCGTTGCAAATGGCGATGGACGTCTACGTTTGCTGGTGACGTTACGCAAATGAACAACAGGTAACCCGTTGTGGTGCGGTTGTTCTCGCTAGAGGTGAATCAGTGTTGGCGACGATCGGTCGAGCTATTAACCGGTTGTTTCAGGGATACCCACCATGCCCACGAACGTGAAAGGGGACCCACCATGCCCACGAACGCGAAAGGGGATCTGGGTGTGAGGCGATACGCGGCGGTGGCTGGGTGGGACCGTCCCCGGCCGGTGAGGGGGGGCCGCCCGGCGTGCTGGCAGCGCGGTGCGTGGGCGCACGCGCTACAGCCGGCTGGTGGGGGCGGCCAGTGGCAGGCGCGCCGGCCGACGGACGCGGCAGGCGGCGCAGCTGCGCGCCGGCGCCCCCTGCTCGCGGCGCCTTGCGGCCAAAGTAGGTCCTCGCGGGCCCGGTGCGAAGCGCGGTGGCCATCTGCAGTGTGCTGGTCCGATTGAGGACTGTGTGCGCTGAGGATGCGCCGCCGCCCGGCGCTCGGCGCCGCGACGCCGTCTGCTGCTCGGTCGCCCCAGCGGTTCTCGCAGGTGGTTTGTATCGCAGCTGTGCGGACGTGTTGGCGCGTGCGCTGTGCTGGGAGAGTTCGCTTCGGCACCCAAGTGGGGCTTTTGTCCTTCTGTGGCGCTGGCGTTGGAGCTGCCGGTCACCGTAGGTGGCGCGTGTTGTCTCCCGCCGGCAATGCCACGACAGCACGCTCCCGGGCCTCTGTCGGCAGCGGCAAGCTCAGTTGGGAGCACGGGTGGTCGCACCTAAAGCGTCTACTCGCCTAACTCCGGGCGATTGCGCCTCTCTCGAACCCGACCAAGTACTTAGGACGGCGCTGCGCGCCGCCGGGACCTGAGAGGGTTTCGAGGTGTGTTGTGCAGGGGAGCTCAGCCTCCTCCTGTTTGCAGAATAATTGAGCGGACGCTTGCGTGTTCGCGCGGGCCCCCGGGACACACTCCCGGGCGGCCGGCTGCTCAGCTCTAGTTGACGCAGCTCCCTGGTTGATCCTGCCAGTAGTCATATGCTTGTCTCAAAGATTAAGCCATGCATGTCTCAGTACAAGCCGCATTAAGGTGAAACCGCGAATGGCTCATTAAATCAGTTATGGTTCCTTAGATCGTACCCACGTTACTTGGATAACTGTGGTAATTCTAGAGCTAATACATGCAAACAGAGTCCCGACCAGAGATGGAAGGGACGCTTTTATTAGATCAAAACCAATCGGTCGGCTCGTCCGGTCCGTTTGCCTTGGTGACTCTGAATAACTTTGGGCTGATCGCACGGTCCTCGTACCGGCGACGCATCTTTCAAATGTCTGCCTTATCAACTGTCGATGGTAGGTTCTGCGCCTACCATGGTTGTAACGGGTAACGGGGAATCAGGGTTCGATTCCGGAGAGGGAGCCTGAGAAACGGCTACCACATCCAAGGAAGGCAGCAGGCGCGCAAATTACCCACTCCCGGCACGGGGAGGTAGTGACGAAAAATAACGATACGGGACTCATCCGAGGCCCCGTAATCGGAATGAGTACACTTTAAATCCTTTAACGAGTATCTATTGGAGGGCAAGTCTGGTGCCAGCAGCCGCGGTAATTCCAGCTCCAATAGCGTATATTAAAGTTGTTGCGGTTAAAAAGCTCGTAGTTGGATTTGTGTCCCACGCTGTTGGTTCACCGCCCGTCGGTGTTTAACTGGCATGTATCGTGGGACGTCCTGCCGGTGGGGCGAGCCGAAGGCGTGCGACCGCCTCGTGCGTGCTCGTGCGTCCCGAGGCGGACCCCGTTGAAATCCTACCAGGGTGCTCTTTATTGAGTGTCTCGGTGGGCCGGCACGTTTACTTTGAACAAATTAGAGTGCTTAAAGCAGGCAAGCCCGCCTGAATACTGT
>NW_026047883.1:55000-60000 GCF_023864345.2 Schistocerca serialis cubense
CAACATAGTGGAGCCGCAGTGTCACTAATGTACAGAGATAGAACAGTTTCGACTGGAACCAGAGTAACCGTATACACGGCACTGATTAGTAATAGATGCAGAGCCATCAGAATACAGATAATATATACAACCGTCCCTATACATGCTGAAAGACTCTGCACACAATGAGAACCACACGTCAGCCAGACACTATCACACACTACTCTCTGCCTCTAACAGGCACACACACAATATCTAACCACCAGCATGGAAGAACATCCGGTGCATCCTCTCCGCCACATTACACAATCCACACTATCATAACCAGACCGGGAGGTCCACCCAGAAAACAGAATATCCCACCCTTCCGACATCCGCCATTGCTCAGCTAAGCCACGAACACCCACACATGTCCTACACAGGGGTGCACCCAACATCACAATACTGCCTCCTGTCACAGTACACAAACAATGGCAGGAATGAAAGACACAGATCTGCCACAACCTTGGAATCGGAGCGCCGCCTGTCATGAGCCACAAGTGCATCCTGACGTGACAAATCGGATGATCCCGCAGGCATGCACTTACGATAATCACTATCAACGAACCTGCCGCCCCCTCCCCCCCCAAAATACACCTTTCCCTACAACGTGTACCTTAACCTAAGCTATATTGTACCTTAACCTAAGCGATATTGTACCTTAACCTAAGGTATATCGTACCTTAACCTAACCTACATTGCGCCTTCACCTAACCTACGTTGTACCTTAACCTAACCTACGTTGTACCTTAACCTAACCTACGTTGTACCTTAACCTAACCTACGTTGTACCTTAACCTAACCTACGTTGTACCTTAACCTAACCTACGTTGTACCTTAACCTAACCTACGTTGTACCTTAACCTAACCTACGTTGTACCTTAACCTAACCTACGTTGTACCTTAACCTAACCTACGTTGTGCCTTAACCTAACCTACGTTGTGCCTTAACCTAACCTACGTTGTGCCTTAACCTAACCTACGTTGTGCCTTAACCTAACCTACGTTGTGCCTTAACCTAACCTACGTTGTGCCTTAACCTAACCTACGTTGTGCCTTAACCTAACCTATGTTGTGCCTTAACCTAACCTATGTTGTGCCTTAACCTAACCTATGTTGTGCCTTAACCTAACCTATGTTGTGCCTTAACCTAACCTATGTTGTGCCTTAACCTAACCTATGTTGTGCCTTAACCTAACCTATGTTGTGCCTTAACCTAACCTATGTTGTGCCTTAACCTAACCTATGTTGTGCCTTAACCTAACCTATGTTGTGCCTTAACCTAACCTATGTTGTGCCTTAACCTAACCTACGTTGTGCCTTAACCTAACCTACGTTGTGCCTTAACCTAACCTACGTTGTGCCTTAACCTAACCTACGTTGTGCCTTAACCTAACCTACGTTGTGCCTTAACCTAACCTACGTTGTGCCTTAACCTAACCTACGTTGTGCCTTAACCTAACCTACGTTGTGCCTTAACCTAACCTACGTTGTGCCTTAACCTAACCTACGTTGTGCCTTAACCTAACCTACGTTGTGCCTTAACCTAACCTATGTTGTGCCTTAACCTAACCTATGTTGTGCCTTAACCTAACCTATGTTGTGCCTTAACCTAACCTATGTTGTGCCTTAACCTAACCTATGTTGTGCCTTAACCTAACCTATGTTGTGCCTTAACCTAACCTATGTTGTGCCTTAACCTAACCTATGTTGTGCCTTAACCTAACCTATGTTGTGCCTTAACCTAACCTATGTTGTGCCTTAACCTAACCTATGTTGTGCCTTAACCTAACCTACGTTGTGCCTTAACCTAACCTACGTTGTGCCTTAACCTAACCCATATTGTACCTTAACCTAACCCATATTGTACCTTAACCTAACCCATATTGTACCTTAACCTAACCCATATTGTACCTTAACGTAACCTAATTTGTGCCTTAACGTAACCTAATTTGTGCCTTAACGTAACCTAATTTGTGCCTTAACGTAACCTAATTTGTGCCTTAACGTAACCTAATTTGTGCCTTAACGTAACCTAATTTGTGCCTTAACGTAACCTAATTTGTGCCTTAACGTAACCTAATTTGTGCCTTAACGTAACCTAATTTGTGCCTTAACGTAACCTAATTTGTGCCTTAACGTAACCTAATTTGTGCCTTAACGTAACCTAATTTGTGCCTTAACGTAACCTAATTTGTGCCTTAACGTAACCTAATTTGTGCCTTAACGTAACCTAATTTGTGCCTTAACGTAACCTAATTTGTGCCTTAACGTAACCTAATTTGTGCCTTAACGTAACCCATGTTGTGCCTTAACGTAACCCAATTTGTGCCTTAACGTAACCCATGTTGTGCCTTAACCTAACCTATATTGTGCCTCAACCTAACCTATATTGCGCCTTAACCTGACGCACGTTGTCGCTGAACCTGCTCTGTAATTGTTATGCAACTCGTTAAATTAGTGTAGTGTTGCCTAACCGCAACCCTCGCAATATAGTTCGCTATTCGCACTGCCCGGTCCCCTGTGTATCGCGTCATGTTAAACACCTTGCAGGTGTTGCTGACTTTCCACATGCTCCTGCTATACACTGTAATGTGGATAGCAGCATGACGTACATGCCCCCCCCCCTTCCCCCCTGCCTTCGCAAGCTGGTCGTTGAGAAGTTTGCATGTTCAATGCCCTTCGCATGCCGACGTACTCAGCCTACGTTGTGGTACGGCCTGTCACCTGTCCGCCGATGTACGCAAAACCCACAAACTGTACTGCACATTGGTCCGTATGTA
The DNA here is from genome assembly GCF_023864345.2 of Schistocerca serialis cubense. Classification (NCBI taxonomy): domain Eukaryota; kingdom Metazoa; phylum Arthropoda; class Insecta; order Orthoptera; family Acrididae; genus Schistocerca; species Schistocerca serialis. The sequence continues at coordinate 57,802 of NW_026047883.1, forward strand.
CTGAATGATACATCGTGGCACATGTGTGACCGTACGACGACTGCGCCTAGCAACGGCAGACCATACAGTCCAAATATTGTGCACGCAGCTACGTGTCGTCTCCCTATAAGAGCTGGATTGCAGTGTGGTACGCCATTCAGACGTGTGGGAGGAACGGACGCCCTGGATGGCGATCAGCATGAGCAGTCTGTTGATGTAGTGGAGCGTGTATTCGGACGTAGTCGTCTCTTCTCACACACCGTGATAGCATGTTGCACCGCGTTCCACATCTGCGACATCCTGCAGAGGCCGGCTGACAGTCGTTCGCGCAATGGACACCGCATACGTACGGGGGCTACCTTCCACGTGTTCTCGAGGCGTGCACATGTTGTTGCGTCTATGTGGGCAGACGTAGTGTGTTGTGACACCTGACACAGGCATGCAATACTCGTTGCAAATGGCGATGGACGTCTACGTTTGCTGGTGACGTTACGCAAATGAACAACAGGTAACCCGTTGTGGTGCGGTTGTTCTCGCTAGAGGTGAATCAGTGTTGGCGACGATCGGTCGAGCTATTAACCGGTTGTTTCAGGGATACCCACCATGCCCACGAACGTGAAAGGGGACCCACCATGCCCACGAACGCGAAAGGGGATCTGGGTGTGAGGCGATACGCGGCGGTGGCTGGGTGGGACCGTCCCCGGCCGGTGAGGGGGGGCCGCCCGGCGTGCTGGCAGCGCGGTGCGTGGGCGCACGCGCTACAGCCGGCTGGTGGGGGCGGCCAGTGGCAGGCGCGCCGGCCGACGGACGCGGCAGGCGGCGCAGCTGCGCGCCGGCGCCCCCTGCTCGCGGCGCCTTGCGGCCAAAGTAGGTCCTCGCGGGCCCGGTGCGAAGCGCGGTGGCCATCTGCAGTGTGCTGGTCCGATTGAGGACTGTGTGCGCTGAGGATGCGCCGCCGCCCGGCGCTCGGCGCCGCGACGCCGTCTGCTGCTCGGTCGCCCCAGCGGTTCTCGCAGGTGGTTTGTATCGCAGCTGTGCGGACGTGTTGGCGCGTGCGCTGTGCTGGGAGAGTTCGCTTCGGCACCCAAGTGGGGCTTTTGTCCTTCTGTGGCGCTGGCGTTGGAGCTGCCGGTCACCGTAGGTGGCGCGTGTTGTCTCCCGCCGGCAATGCCACGACAGCACGCTCCCGGGCCTCTGTCGGCAGCGGCAAGCTCAGTTGGGAGCACGGGTGGTCGCACCTAAAGCGTCTACTCGCCTAACTCCGGGCGATTGCGCCTCTCTCGAACCCGACCAAGTACTTAGGACGGCGCTGCGCGCCGCCGGGACCTGAGAGGGTTTCGAGGTGTGTTGTGCAGGGGAGCTCAGCCTCCTCCTGTTTGCAGAATAATTGAGCGGACGCTTGCGTGTTCGCGCGGGCCCCCGGGACACACTCCCGGGCGGCCGGCTGCTCAGCTCTAGTTGACGCAGCTCCCTGGTTGATCCTGCCAGTAGTCATATGCTTGTCTCAAAGATTAAGCCATGCATGTCTCAGTACAAGCCGCATTAAGGTGAAACCGCGAATGGCTCATTAAATCAGTTATGGTTCCTTAGATCGTACCCACGTTACTTGGATAACTGTGGTAATTCTAGAGCTAATACATGCAAACAGAGTCCCGACCAGAGATGGAAGGGACGCTTTTATTAGATCAAAACCAATCGGTCGGCTCGTCCGGTCCGTTTGCCTTGGTGACTCTGAATAACTTTGGGCTGATCGCACGGTCCTCGTACCGGCGACGCATCTTTCAAATGTCTGCCTTATCAACTGTCGATGGTAGGTTCTGCGCCTACCATGGTTGTAACGGGTAACGGGGAATCAGGGTTCGATTCCGGAGAGGGAGCCTGAGAAACGGCTACCACATCCAAGGAAGGCAGCAGGCGCGCAAATTACCCACTCCCGGCACGGGGAGGTAGTGACGAAAAATAACGATACGGGACTCATCCGAGGCCCCGTAATCGGAATGAGTACACTTTAAATCCTTTAACGAGTATCTATTGGAGGGCAAGTCTGGTGCCAGCAGCCGCGGTAATTCCAGCTCCAATAGCGTATATTAAAGTTGTTGCGGTTAAAAAGCTCGTAGTTGGATTTGTGTCCCACGCTGTTGGTTCACCGCCCGTCGGTGTTTAACTGGCATGTATCGTGGGACGTCCTGCCGGTGGGGCGAGCCGAAGGCGTGCGACCGC
>NW_026047883.1:67500-72500 GCF_023864345.2 Schistocerca serialis cubense
TTTCTAGGCCCTGACCCACGGGAAGCGTGTAGCTTCCCCCATCCCGGACATTTCACGTCGTCACACTACCGGTATTGACTAATAGACTGATTGCTGATAATCATTAGCCACACACTGGGGGAAACGGCCGACAGGGGCGGCAACATAGTGGAGCCGCAGTGTCACTAATGTACAGAGATAGAACAGTTTCGACTGGAACCAGAGTAACCGTATACACGGCACTGATTAGTAATAGATGCAGAGCCATCAGAATACAGATAATATATACAACCGTCCCTATACATGCTGAAAGACTCTGCACACAATGAGAACCACACGTCAGCCAGACACTATCACACACTACTCTCTGCCTCTAACAGGCACACACACAATATCTAACCACCAGCATGGAAGAACATCCGGTGCATCCTCTCCGCCACATTACACAATCCACACTATCATAACCAGACCGGGAGGTCCACCCAGAAAACAGAATATCCCACCCTTCCGACATCCGCCATTGCTCAGCTAAGCCACGAACACCCACACATGTCCTACACAGGGGTGCACCCAACATCACAATACTGCCTCCTGTCACAGTACACAAACAATGGCAGGAATGAAAGACACAGATCTGCCACAACCTTGGAATCGGAGCGCCGCCTGTCATGAGCCACAAGTGCATCCTGACGTGACAAATCGGATGATCCCGCAGGCATGCACTTACGATAATCACTATCAACGAACCTGCCGCCCCCTCCCCCCCCAAAATACACCTTTCCCTACAACGTGTACCTTAACCTAAGCTATATTGTACCTTAACCTAAGCGATATTGTACCTTAACCTAAGGTATATCGTACCTTAACCTAACCTACATTGCGCCTTCACCTAACCTACGTTGTACCTTAACCTAACCTACGTTGTACCTTAACCTAACCTACGTTGTACCTTAACCTAACCTACGTTGTACCTTAACCTAACCTACGTTGTACCTTAACCTAACCTACGTTGTACCTTAACCTAACCTACGTTGTACCTTAACCTAACCTACGTTGTGCCTTAACCTAACCTACGTTGTGCCTTAACCTAACCTACGTTGTGCCTTAACCTAACCTACGTTGTGCCTTAACCTAACCTACGTTGTGCCTTAACCTAACCTACGTTGTGCCTTAACCTAACCTACGTTGTGCCTTAACCTAACCTATGTTGTGCCTTAACCTAACCTATGTTGTGCCTTAACCTAACCTATGTTGTGCCTTAACCTAACCTATGTTGTGCCTTAACCTAACCTATGTTGTGCCTTAACCTAACCTATGTTGTGCCTTAACCTAACCTATGTTGTGCCTTAACCTAACCTATGTTGTGCCTTAACCTAACCTATGTTGTGCCTTAACCTAACCTATGTTGTGCCTTAACCTAACCTATGTTGTGCCTTAACCTAACCTATGTTGTGCCTTAACCTAACCTATGTTGTGCCTTAACCTAACCTACGTTGTGCCTTAACCTAACCTACGTTGTGCCTTAACCTAACCTACGTTGTGCCTTAACCTAACCTACGTTGTGCCTTAACCTAACCTACGTTGTGCCTTAACCTAACCTACGTTGTGCCTTAACCTAACCTACGTTGTGCCTTAACCTAACCTACGTTGTGCCTTAACCTAACCTACGTTGTGCCTTAACCTAACCTACGTTGTGCCTTAACCTAACCTATGTTGTGCCTTAACCTAACCTATGTTGTGCCTTAACCTAACCTATGTTGTGCCTTAACCTAACCTATGTTGTGCCTTAACCTAACCTATGTTGTGCCTTAACCTAACCTATGTTGTGCCTTAACCTAACCTATGTTGTGCCTTAACCTAACCTATGTTGTGCCTTAACCTAACCTATGTTGTGCCTTAACCTAACCTATGTTGTGCCTTAACCTAACCTATGTTGTGCCTTAACCTAACCTACGTTGTGCCTTAACCTAACCTACGTTGTGCCTTAACCTAACCCATATTGTACCTTAACCTAACCCATATTGTACCTTAACCTAACCCATATTGTACCTTAACCTAACCCATATTGTACCTTAACCTAACCCATATTGTACCTTAACGTAACCTAATTTGTGCCTTAACGTAACCTAATTTGTGCCTTAACGTAACCTAATTTGTGCCTTAACGTAACCTAATTTGTGCCTTAACGTAACCTAATTTGTGCCTTAACGTAACCTAATTTGTGCCTTAACGTAACCTAATTTGTGCCTTAACGTAACCTAATTTGTGCCTTAACGTAACCTAATTTGTGCCTTAACGTAACCTAATTTGTGCCTTAACGTAACCTAATTTGTGCCTTAACGTAACCTAATTTGTGCCTTAACGTAACCTAATTTGTGCCTTAACGTAACCTAATTTGTGCCTTAACGTAACCTAATTTGTGCCTTAACGTAACCTAATTTGTGCCTTAACGTAACCTAATTTGTGCCTTAACGTAACCCATGTTGTGCCTTAACGTAACCCATGTTGTGCCTTAACGTAACCCAATTTGTGCCTTAACGTAACCCATGTTGTGCCTTAACCTAACCTATATTGTGCCTCAACCTAACCTATATTGCGCCTTAACCTGACGCACGTTGTCGCTGAACCTGCTCTGTAATTGTTATGCAACTCGTTAAATTAGTGTAGTGTTGCCTAACCGCAACCCTCGCAATATAGTTCGCTATTCGCACTGCCCGGTCCCCTGTGTATCGCGTCATGTTAAACACCTTGCAGGTGTTGCTGACTTTCCACATGCTCCTGCTATACACTGTAATGTGGATAGCAGCAGGACGTACATGCCCCCCCCCCTTCCCCCCTGCCTTCGCAAGCTGGTCGTTGAGAAGTTTGCATGTTCAATGCCCTTCGCATGCCGACGTACTCAGCCTACGTTGTGGTACGGCCTGTCACCTGTCCGCCGATGTACGCAAAACCCACAAACTGTACTGCACATTGGTCCGTATGTACTGAATGATACATCGTGGCACATGTGTGACCGTACGACGACTGCGCCTAGCAACGGCAGACCATACAGTCCAAATATTGTGCACGCAGCTACGTGTCGTCTCCCTATAAGAGCTGGATTGCAGTGTGGTACGCCATTCAGACGTGTGGGAGGAACGGACGCCCTGGATGGCGATCAGCATGAGCAGTCTGTTGATGTAGTGGAGCGTGTATTCGGACGTAGTCGTCTCTTCTCACACACCGTGATAGCATGTTGCACCGCGTTCCACATCTGCGACATCCTGCAGAGGCCGGCTGACAGTCGTTCGCGCAATGGACACCGCATACGTACGGGGGCTACCTTCCATGTGTTCTCGAGGCGTGCACATGTTGTTGCGTCTATGTGGGCAGACGTAGTGTGTTGTGACACCTGACACAGGCATGCAATACTCGTTGCAAATGGCGATGGACGTCTACGTTTGCTGGTGACGTTACGCAAATGAACAACAGGTAACCCGTTGTGGTGCGGTTGTTCTCGCTAGAGGTGAATCAGTGTTGGCGACGATCGGTCGAGCTATTAACCGGTTGTTTCAGGGATACCCACCATGCCCACGAACGTGAAAGGGGACCCACCATGCCCACGAACGCGAAAGGGGATCTGGGTGTGAGGCGATACGCGGCGGTGGCTGGGTGGGACCGTCCCCGGCCGGTGAGGGGGGGCCGCCCGGCGTGCTGGCAGCGCGGTGCGTGGGCGCACGCGCTACAGCCGGCTGGTGGGGGCGGCCAGTGGCAGGCGCGCCGGCCGACGGACGCGGCAGGCGGCGCAGCTGCGCGCCGGCGCCCCCTGCTCGCGGCGCCTTGCGGCCAAAGTAGGTCCTCGCGGGCCCGGTGCGAAGCGCGGTGGCCATCTGCAGTGTGCTGGTCCGATTGAGGACTGTGTGCGCTGAGGATGCGCCGCCGCCCGGCGCTCGGCGCCGCGACGCCGTCTGCTGCTCGGTCGCCCCAGCGGTTCTCGCAGGTGGTTTGTATCGCAGCTGTGCGGACGTGTTGGCGCGTGCGCTGTGCTGGGAGAGTTCGCTTCGGCACCCAAGTGGGGCTTTTGTCCTTCTGTGGCGCTGGCGTTGGAGCTGCCGGTCACCGTAGGTGGCGCGTGTTGTCTCCCGCCGGCAATGCCACGACAGCACGCTCCCGGGCCTCTGTCGGCAGCGGCAAGCTCAGTTGGGAGCACGGGTGGTCGCACCTAAAGCGTCTACTCGCCTAACTCCGGGCGATTGCGCCTCTCTCGAACCCGACCAAGTACTTAGGACGGCGCTGCGCGCCGCCGGGACCTGAGAGGGTTTCGAGGTGTGTTGTGCAGGGGAGCTCAGCCTCCTCCTGTTTGCAGAATAATTGAGCGGACGCTTGCGTGTTCGCGCGGGCCCCCGGGACACACTCCCGGGCGGCCGGCTGCTCAGCTCTAGTTGACGCAGCTCCCTGGTTGATCCTGCCAGTAGTCATATGCTTGTCTCAAAGATTAAGCCATGCATGTCTCAGTACAAGCCGCATTAAGGTGAAACCGCGAATGGCTCATTAAATCAGTTATGGTTCCTTAGATCGTACCCACGTTACTTGGATAACTGTGGTAATTCTAGAGCTAATACATGCAAACAGAGTCCCGACCAGAGATGGAAGGGACGCTTTTATTAGATCAAAACCAATCGGTCGGCTCGTCCGGTCCGTTTGCCTTGGTGACTCTGAATAACTTTGGGCTGATCGCACGGTCCTCGTACCGGCGACGCATCTTTCAAATGTCTGCCTTATCAACTGTCGATGGTAGGTTCTGCGCCTACCATGGTTGTAACGGGTAACGGGGAATCAGGGTTCGATTCCGGAGAGGGAGCCTGAGAAACGGCTACCACATCCAAGGAAGGCAGCAGGCGCGCAAATTACCCACTCCCGGCACGGGGAGGTAGTGACGAAAAATAACGATACGGGACTCATCCGAGGCCCCGTAATCGGAATGAGTACACTTTAAATCCTTTAACGAGTATCTATTGGAGGGCAAGTCTGGTGCCAGCAGC
>NW_026047883.1:80000-82612 GCF_023864345.2 Schistocerca serialis cubense
AACGTTGGGCAAATATATTTCTCCGATGCTGAGCGATCAGCTAGGAAGCGCCCCATCCATGTCGGTACTCGTACGCGTCGCACTCGCAGTCGCAAAAAACGCTGGGCAAATATATTTCTCGGAAGAGTAATGACAGTCCGAGCCTCCTGCGTGGGAAGAGTCTTTCTAGGCCCTGACCCACGGGAAGCGTGTAGCTTCCCCCATCCCGGACATTTCACGTCGTCACACTACCGGTATTGACTAATAGACTGATTGCTGATAATCATTAGCCACACACTGGGGGAAACGGCCGACAGGGGCGGCAACATAGTGGAGCCGCAGTGTCACTAATGTACAGAGATAGAACAGTTTCGACTGGAACCAGAGTAACCGTATACACGGCACTGATTAGTAATAGATGCAGAGCCATCAGAATACAGATAATATATACAACCGTCCCTATACATGCTGAAAGACTCTGCACACAATGAGAACCACACGTCAGCCAGACACTATCACACACTACTCTCTGCCTCTAACAGGCACACACACAATATCTAACCACCAGCATGGAAGAACATCCGGTGCATCCTCTCCGCCACATTACACAATCCACACTATCATAACCAGACCGGGAGGTCCACCCAGAAAACAGAATATCCCACCCTTCCGACATCCGCCATTGCTCAGCTAAGCCACGAACACCCACACATGTCCTACACAGGGGTGCACCCAACATCACAATACTGCCTCCTGTCACAGTACACAAACAATGGCAGGAATGAAAGACACAGATCTGCCACAACCTTGGAATCGGAGCGCCGCCTGTCATGAGCCACAAGTGCATCCTGACGTGACAAATCGGATGATCCCGCAGGCATGCACTTACGATAATCACTATCAACGAACCTGCCGCCCCCTCCCCCCCCAAAATACACCTTTCCCTACAACGTGTACCTTAACCTAAGCTATATTGTACCTTAACCTAAGCGATATTGTACCTTAACCTAAGGTATATCGTACCTTAACCTAACCTACATTGCGCCTTCACCTAACCTACGTTGTACCTTAACCTAACCTACGTTGTACCTTAACCTAACCTACGTTGTACCTTAACCTAACCTACGTTGTACCTTAACCTAACCTACGTTGTACCTTAACCTAACCTACGTTGTACCTTAACCTAACCTACGTTGTACCTTAACCTAACCTACGTTGTACCTTAACCTAACCTACGTTGTACCTTAACCTAACCTACGTTGTGCCTTAACCTAACCTACGTTGTGCCTTAACCTAACCTACGTTGTGCCTTAACCTAACCTACGTTGTGCCTTAACCTAACCTACGTTGTGCCTTAACCTAACCTACGTTGTGCCTTAACCTAACCTACGTTGTGCCTTAACCTAACCTATGTTGTGCCTTAACCTAACCTATGTTGTGCCTTAACCTAACCTATGTTGTGCCTTAACCTAACCTATGTTGTGCCTTAACCTAACCTATGTTGTGCCTTAACCTAACCTATGTTGTGCCTTAACCTAACCTATGTTGTGCCTTAACCTAACCTATGTTGTGCCTTAACCTAACCTATGTTGTGCCTTAACCTAACCTATGTTGTGCCTTAACCTAACCTATGTTGTGCCTTAACCTAACCTACGTTGTGCCTTAACCTAACCTACGTTGTGCCTTAACCTAACCTACGTTGTGCCTTAACCTAACCTACGTTGTGCCTTAACCTAACCTACGTTGTGCCTTAACCTAACCTACGTTGTGCCTTAACCTAACCTACGTTGTGCCTTAACCTAACCTACGTTGTGCCTTAACCTAACCTACGTTGTGCCTTAACCTAACCTACGTTGTGCCTTAACCTAACCTACGTTGTGCCTTAACCTAACCTACGTTGTGCCTTAACCTAACCTACGTTGTGCCTTAACCTAACCTACGTTGTGCCTTAACCTAACCTATGTTGTGCCTTAACCTAACCTATGTTGTGCCTTAACCTAACCTATGTTGTGCCTTAACCTAACCTATGTTGTGCCTTAACCTAACCTATGTTGTGCCTTAACCTAACCTATGTTGTGCCTTAACCTAACCTATGTTGTGCCTTAACCTAACCTATGTTGTGCCTTAACCTAACCTATGTTGTGCCTTAACCTAACCTATGTTGTGCCTTAACCTAACCTATGTTGTGCCTTAACCTAACCTACGTTGTGCCTTAACCTAACCTACGTTGTGCCTTAACCTAACCCATATTGTACCTTAACCTAACCCATATTGTACCTTAACCTAACCCATATTGTACCTTAACCTAACCCATATTGTACCTTAACCTAACCCATATTGTACCTTAACGTAACCTAATTTGTGCCTTAACGTAACCTAATTTGTGCCTTAACGTAACCTAATTTGTGCCTTAACGTAACCTAATTTGTGCCTTAACGTAACCTAATTTGTGCCTTAACGTAACCTAATTTGTGCCTTAACGTAACCTAATTTGTGCCTTAACGTAACCTAATTTGTGCCTTAACGTAACCTAATTTGTGCCTTAACGTAACCTAATTTGTGCCTTAACGTAACCTAATTTGTGCCTTAACGTAACCTAATTTGTGCCTTAACGTAACCTAATTTGTGCCTTA
>NW_026047884.1:0-2500 GCF_023864345.2 Schistocerca serialis cubense
AGACGACTACGTCCGAATACACGCTCCACTACATCAACAGACTGCTCATGCTGATCGCCATCCAGGGCGTCCGTTCCTCCCACACGTCTGAATGGCGTACCACACTGCAATCCAGCTCTTATAGGGAGACGACACGTAGCTGCGTGCACAATATTTGGACTGTATGGTCTGCCGTTGCTAGGCGCAGTCGTCGTACGGTCACACATGTGCCACGATGTATCATTCAGTACATACGGACCAATGTGCAGTACAGTTTGTGGGTTTTGCGTACATCGGCGGACAGGTGACAGGCCGTACCACAACGTAGGCTGAGTACGTCGGCATGCGAAGGGCATTGAACATGCAAACTTCTCACGACCAGCTTGCGAAGGCAGGGGGGAAGGGGGGGGGGCATGTACGTCCTGCTGCTATCCACATTACAGTGTATAGCAGGAGCATGTGGAAAGTCAGCAACACCTGCAAGGTGTTTAACATGACGCGATACACAGGGGACCGGGCAGTGCGAATAGCGAACTATATTGCGAGGGTTGCGGTTAGGCAACACTACACTAATTTAACGAGTTGCATAACAATTACAGAGCAGGTTCAGCGACAACGTGCGTCAGGTTAAGGCGCAATATAGGTTAGGTTGAGGCACAATATAGGTTAGGTTAAGGCACAACATGGGTTACGTTAAGGCACAAATTGGGTTACGTTAAGGCACAACATGGGTTACGTTAAGGCACAACATGGGTTACGTTAAGGCACAAATTAGGTTACGTTAAGGCACAAATTAGGTTACGTTAAGGCACAAATTAGGTTACGTTAAGGCACAAATTAGGTTACGTTAAGGCACAAATTAGGTTACGTTAAGGCACAAATTAGGTTACGTTAAGGCACAAATTAGGTTACGTTAAGGCACAAATTAGGTTACGTTAAGGCACAAATTAGGTTACGTTAAGGCACAAATTAGGTTACGTTAAGGCACAAATTAGGTTACGTTAAGGCACAAATTAGGTTACGTTAAGGCACAAAATTAGGTTACGTTAAGGCACAAATTAGGTTACGTTAAGGCACAAATTAGGTTACGTTAAGGTACAATATGGGTTAGGTTAAGGTACAATATGGGTTAGGTTAAGGTACAATATGGGTTAGGTTAAGGTACAATATGGGTTAGGTTAAGGTACAATATGGGTTAGGTTAAGGCACAACGTAGTTAGGTTAAGGCACAACGTAGGTTAGGTTAAGGCACAACATAGGTTAGGTTAAGGCACAACATAGGTTAGGTTAAGGCACAACAAAGGTTAGGTTAAGGCACAACATAGGTTAGGTTAAGGCACAACATAGGTTAGGTTAAGGCACAACATAGGTTAGGTTAAGGCACAACATAGGTTAGGTTAAGGCACAACGTAGGTTAGGTTAAGGCACAACGTAGGTTAGGTTAAGGCACAACGTAGGTTAGGTTAAGGCACAACGTAGGTTAGGTTAAGGCACAACGTAGGTTAGGTTAAGGCACAACGTAGGTTAGGTTAAGGCACAACGTAGGTTAGGTTAAGGCACAACGTAGGTTAGGTTAAGGCACAACGTAGGTTAGGTTAAGGCACAACGTAGGTTAGGTTAAGGCACAACGTAGGTTAGGTTAAGGCACAACGTAGGTTAGGTTAAGGCACAACGTAGGTTAGGTTAAGGCACAACATAGGTTAGGTTAAGGCACAACATAGGTTAGGTTAAGGCACAACATAGGTTAGGTTAAGGCACAACATAGGTTAGGTTAAGGCACAACATAGGTTAGGTTAAGGCACAACATAGGTTAGGTTAAGGCACAACATAGGTTAGGTTAAGGCACAACATAGGTTAGGTTAAGGGCACAACATAGGTTAGGTTAAGGCCACAACGTAGGTTAGGTTAAGGCACAACGTAGGTTAGGTTAAGGCACAACGTAGGTTAGGTTAAGGCACAACGTAGGTTAGGTTAAGGCACAACGTAGGTTAGGTTAAGGCACAACGTAGGTTAGGTTAAGGCACAACGTAGGTTAGGTTAAGGTACAACGTAGGTTAGGTTAAGGTACAACGTAGGTTAGGTTAAGGTACAACGTAGGTTAGGTTAAGGTACAACGTAGGTTAGGTTAAGGTACAACGTAGGTTAGGTTAAGGTACAACGTAGGTTAGGTTAAGGTACAACGTAGGTTAGGTGAGGCGCAATGTAGGTTAGGTTAAGGTACGATATACCTTAGGTTAAGGTACAATATCGCTTAGGTTAAGGTACAATATAGCTTAGGTTAAGGTACACGTTGTAGGGAAAGGTGTATTTTGGGGGGGGAGGGGGCGGCAGGTTCGTTGATAGTGATTATCGTAAGTGCATGCCTGCGGGATCATCCGATTTGTCACGTCAGGATGCACTTGTGGCTCATGACAGGCGGCGCTCCGATTCCAAGGTTGTGGCAGATCTGTGTCTTTCATTCCTGCCATTGTTTGTGTACTGTGACAGGAGGCAGTATTGTGATGTTGGGTGCACCCCTGTG
>NW_026047884.1:10000-15000 GCF_023864345.2 Schistocerca serialis cubense
ATTAAGCCGCAGGCTCCACTCCTGGTGGTGCCCTTCCGTCAATTCCTTTAAGTTTCAGCTTTGCAACCATACTTCCCCCGGAACCCAAAAGCTTTGGTTTCCCGGAGGCTGCCCGCCGAGTCATCGGAGGAACTGCGGCGGATCGCTGGCTGGCATCGTTTATGGTTAGAACTAGGGCGGTATCTGATCGCCTTCGAACCTCTAACTTTCGTTCTTGATTAATGAAAACATACTTGGCAAATGCTTTCGCTTCTGTTCGTCTTGCGACGATCCAAGAATTTCACCTCTAACGTCGCAATACGAATGCCCCCGCCTGTCCCTATTAATCATTACCTCGGGTTCCGAAAACCAACAAAATAGAACCGAGGTCCTATTCCATTATTCCATGCACACAGTATTCAGGCGGGCTTGCCTGCTTTAAGCACTCTAATTTGTTCAAAGTAAACGTGCCGGCCCACCGAGACACTCAATAAAGAGCACCCTGGTAGGATTTCAACGGGGTCCGCCTCGGGACGCACGAGCACGCACGAGGCGGTCGCACGCCTTCGGCTCGCCCCACCGGCAGGACGTCCCACGATACATGCCAGTTAAACACCGACGGGCGGTGAACCAACAGCGTGGGACACAAATCCAACTACGAGCTTTTTAACCGCAACAACTTTAATATACGCTATTGGAGCTGGAATTACCGCGGCTGCTGGCACCAGACTTGCCCTCCAATAGATACTCGTTAAAGGATTTAAAGTGTACTCATTCCGATTACGGGGCCTCGGATGAGTCCCGTATCGTTATTTTTCGTCACTACCTCCCCGTGCCGGGAGTGGGTAATTTGCGCGCCTGCTGCCTTCCTTGGATGTGGTAGCCGTTTCTCAGGCTCCCTCTCCGGAATCGAACCCTGATTCCCCGTTACCCGTTACAACCATGGTAGGCGCAGAACCTACCATCGACAGTTGATAAGGCAGACATTTGAAAGATGCGTCGCCGGTACGAGGACCGTGCGATCAGCCCAAAGTTATTCAGAGTCACCAAGGCAAACGGACCGGACGAGCCGACCGATTGGTTTTGATCTAATAAAAGCGTCCCTTCCATCTCTGGTCGGGACTCTGTTTGCATGTATTAGCTCTAGAATTACCACAGTTATCCAAGTAACGTGGGTACGATCTAAGGAACCATAACTGATTTAATGAGCCATTCGCGGTTTCACCTTAATGCGGCTTGTACTGAGACATGCATGGCTTAATCTTTGAGACAAGCATATGACTACTGGCAGGATCAACCAGGGAGCTGCGTCAACTAGAGCTGAGCAGCCGGCCGCCCGGGAGTGTGTCCCGGGGGCCCGCGCGAACACGCAAGCGTCCGCTCAATTATTCTGCAAACAGGAGGAGGCTGAGCTCCCCTGCACAACACACCTCGAAACCCTCTCAGGTCCCGGCGGCGCGCAGCGCCGTCCTAAGTACTTGGTCGGGTTCGAGAGAGGCGCAATCGCCCGGAGTTAGGCGAGTAGACGCTTTAGGTGCGACCACCCGTGCTCCCAACTGAGCTTGCCGCTGCCGACAGAGGCCCGGGAGCGTGCTGTCGTGGCATTGCCGGCGGGAGACAACACGCGCCACCTACGGTGACCGGCAGCTCCAACGCCAGCGCCACAGAAGGACAAAAGCCCCACTTGGGTGCCGAAGCGAACTCTCCCAGCACAGCGCACGCGCCAACACGTCCGCACAGCTGCGATACAAACCACCTGCGAGAACCGCTGGGGCGACCGAGCAGCAGACGGCGTCGCGGCGCCGAGCGCCGGGCGGCGGCGCATCCTCAGCGCACACAGTCCTCAATCGGACCAGCACACTGCAGATGGCCACCGCGCTTCGCACCGGGCCCGCGAGGACCTACTTTGGCCGCAAGGCGCCGCGAGCAGGGGGCGCCGGCGCGCAGCTGCGCCGCCTGCCGCGTCCGTCGGCCGGCGCGCCTGCCACTGGCCGCCCCCACCAGCCGGCTGTAGCGCGTGCGCCCACGCACCGCGCTGCCAGCACGCCGGGCGGCCCCCCCTCACCGGCCGGGGACGGTCCCACCCAGCCACCGCCGCGTATCGCCTCACACCCAGATCCCCTTTCGCGTTCGTGGGCATGGTGGGTCCCCTTTCACGTTCGTGGGCATGGTGGGTATCCCTGAAACAACCGGTTAATAGCTCGACCGATCGTCGCCAACACTGATTCACCTCTAGCGAGAACAACCGCACCACAACGGGTTACCTGTTGTTCATTTGCGTAACGTCACCAGCAAACGTAGACGTCCATCGCCATTTGCAACGAGTATTGCATGCCTGTGTCAGGTGTCACAACACACTACGTCTGCCCACATAGACGCAACAACATGTGCACGCCTCGAGAACACGTGGAAGGTAGCCCCCGTACGTATGCGGTGTCCATTGCGCGAACGACTGTCAGCCGGCCTCTGCAGGATGTCGCAGATGTGGAACGCGGTGCAACATGCTATCACGGTGTGTGAGAAGAGACGACTACGTCCGAATACACGCTCCACTACATCAACAGACTGCTCATGCTGATCGCCATCCAGGGCGTCCGTTCCTCCCACACGTCTGAATGGCGTACCACACTGCAATCCAGCTCTTATAGGGAGACGACACGTAGCTGCGTGCACAATATTTGGACTGTATGGTCTGCCGTTGCTAGGCGCAGTCGTCGTACGGTCACACATGTGCCACGATGTATCATTCAGTACATACGGACCAATGTGCAGTACAGTTTGTGGGTTTTGCGTACATCGGCGGACAGGTGACAGGCCGTACCACAACGTAGGCTGAGTACGTCGGCATGCGAAGGGCATTGAACATGCAAACTTCTCAACGACCAGCTTGCGAAGGCAGGGGGGAAGGGGGGGGGGCATGTACGTCCTGCTGCTATCCACATTACAGTGTATAGCAGGAGCATGTGGAAAGTCAGCAACACCTGCAAGGTGTTTAACATGACGCGATACACAGGGGACCGGGCAGTGCGAATAGCGAACTATATTGCGAGGGTTGCGGTTAGGCAACACTACACTAATTTAACGAGTTGCATAACAATTACAGAGCAGGTTCAGCGACAACGTGCGTCAGGTTAAGGCGCAATATAGGTTAGGTTGAGGCACAATATAGGTTAGGTTAAGGCACAACATGGGTTACGTTAAGGCACAAATTGGGTTACGTTAAGGCACAACATGGGTTACGTTAAGGCACAACATGGGTTACGTTAAGGCACAAATTAGGTTACGTTAAGGCACAAATTAGGTTACGTTAAGGCACAAATTAGGTTACGTTAAGGCACAAATTAGGTTACGTTAAGGCACAAATTAGGTTACGTTAAGGCACAAATTAGGTTACGTTAAGGCACAAATTAGGTTACGTTAAGGCACAAATTAGGTTACGTTAAGGCACAAATTAGGTTACGTTAAGGCACAAATTAGGTTACGTTAAGGCACAAATTAGGTTACGTTAAGGCACAAATTAGGTTACGTTAAGGCACAAATTAGGTTACGTTAAGGCACAAATTAGGTTACGTTAAGGCACAAATTAGGTTACGTTAAGGCACAAATTAGGTTACGTTAAGGCACAAATTAGGTTACGTTAAGGTACAATATGGGTTAGGTTAAGGTACAATATGGGTTAGGTTAAGGTACGATATGGGTTAGGTTAAGGTACAATATGGGTTAGGTTAAGGTACAATATGGGTTAGGTTAAGGCACAACGTAGGTTAGGTTAAGGCACAACGTAGGTTAGGTTAAGGCACAACATAGGTTAGGTTAAGGCACAACATAGGTTAGGTTAAGGCACAACATAGGTTAGGTTAAGGCACAACATAGGTTAGGTTAAGGCACAACATAGGTTAGGTTAAGGCACAACATAGGTTAGGTTAAGGCACAACATAGGTTAGGTTAAGGCACAACATAGGTTAGGTTAAGGCACAACATAGGTTAGGTTAAGGCACAACATAGGTTAGGTTAAGGCACAACATAGGTTAGGTTAAGGCACAACATAGGTTAGGTTAAGGCACAACGTAGGTTAGGTTAAGGCACAACGTAGGTTAGGTTAAGGCACAACGTAGGTTAGGTTAAGGCACAACGTAGGTTAGGTTAAGGCACAACGTAGGTTAGGTTAAGGCACAACGTAGGTTAGGTTAAGGCACAACGTAGGTTAGGTTAAGGCACAACGTAGGTTAGGTTAAGGCACAACGTAGGTTAGGTTAAGGCACAACGTAGGTTAGGTTAAGGCACAACGTAGGTTAGGTTAAGGCACAACATAGGTTAGGTTAAGGCACAACATAGGTTAGGTTAAGGCACAACATAGGTTAGGTTAAGGCACAACATAGGTTAGGTTAAGGCACAACATAGGTTAGGTTAAGGCACAACATAGGTTAGGTTAAGGCACAACATAGGTTAGGTTAAGGCACAACATAGGTTAGGTTAAGGCACAACATAGGTTAGGTTAAGGCACAACATAGGTTAGGTTAAGGCACAACGTAGGTTAGGTTAAGGCACAACGTAGGTTAGGTTAAGGCACAACGTAGGTTAGGTTAAGGCACAACGTAGGTTAGGTTAAGGCACAACGTAGGTTAGGTTAAGGCACAACGTAGGTTAGGTTAAGGTACAACGTAGGTTAGGTTAAGGTACAACGTAGGTTAGGTTAAGGTACAACGTAGGTTAGGTTAAGGTACAACGTAGGTTAGGTTAAGGTACAACGTAGGTTAGGTTAAGGTACAACGTAGGTTAGGTTAAGGTACAACGTAGGTTAGGTTAAGGTACAACGTAGGTTAGGTTAAGGTACAACGTAGGTTAGGTGAAGGCGCAATGTAGGTTAGGTTAAGGTACGATATACCTTAGGTTAAGGTACAATATCGCTTAGGTTAAGGTACAATATAGCTTAGGTTAAGGTACACGTTGTAGGGAAAGGTGTATTTTGGGGGGGGAGGGGGCGGCAGGTTCGTTGATAGTGATTATCGTAAGTGCATGCC
>NW_026047884.1:20000-22500 GCF_023864345.2 Schistocerca serialis cubense
ATCCCCCAGGGCCGACGTGGCGATGGTGAGAAGTTCCTGCAATCCATCACGAGTCTCGGCGAACAGCAGGAGGTCATCAGCGAATGCAGCCGCATTTATCCGCCGTCCAAGAATGCGTGCACCAATATGAGCAGGCAGACGAGACAAGAGAATGTCAATGGACATGTTGAAGAGAATAGGAGACAGCGGGTCACCCTGCCGGACACCCCTCGAAGGCCGCACTAGATCTGACGACTTCCCATCCGCGCAGATAACCGTCGATTAAGAGAGTCATAGTTACTCCCGCCGTTTACCCGCGCTTGCTTGAATTTCTTCACGTTGACATTCAGAGCACTGGGCAGAAATCACATTGCGTCAACACCCGCTAGGGCCATCGCAATGCTTTGTTTTAATTAGACAGTCGGATTCCCCCAGTCCGTGCCAGTTCTGAGTTGATCGTTGAATGGCGGCCGAAGAGAATCCGCGCACCCGCGCGCCCCCGGAGGAGCACGCTAAGGCGGACGCGGCCTCGCAGCAAGGAAGATCCGTGGGAGGCCAAGGCACGGGACCGAGCTCGGATCCTGCACGCAGGTTGAAGCACCGGGGCGCGAACGCCGCGCAGGCGCGCGCATCCTGCACCGCCGGCCAGCACGAGGCCGACCAACGGCGAGAGCAGACCACGCCCGCGCTAAACGCCCGCACTTACCGGCACCCCTACGGCACTCACCTCGCCCAGGCCCGGCACGTTAGCGCTGACCCACTTCCCGACCAAGCCCGACACGCCCCGATCCTCAGAGCCAATCCTTATCCCGAAGTTACGGATCCAATTTGCCGACTTCCCTTACCTACATTATTCTATCGACTAGAGGCTCTTCACCTTGGAGACCTGCTGCGGATATGGGTACGAACCGGCGCGACACCTCCACGTGGCCCTCTCCCGGATTTTCAAGGTCCGAGGGGAAGATCGGGACACCGCCGCAACTGCGGTGCTCTTCGCGTTCCAAACCCTATCTCCCTGCTAGAGGATTCCAGGGAACTCGAACGCTCATGCAGAAAAGAAAACTCTTCCCCGATCTCCCGACGGCGTCTCCGGGTCCTTTTGGGTTACCCCGACGAGCATCTCTAAAAGAGGGGCCCGACTTGTATCGGTTCCGCTGCCGGGTTCCGGAATAGGAACCGGATTCCCTTTCGCCCAACGGGGGCCAGCACAAAGCGCATCATGCTATGACGGCCCCCATCAACATCGGATTTCTCCTAGGGCTTAGGATCGACTGACTCGTGTGCAACGGCTGTTCACACGAAACCCTTCTCCGCGTCAGCCCTCCAGGGCCTCGCTGGAGTATTTGCTACTACCACCAAGATCTGCACCGACGGCGGCTCCAGGCAGGCTCACGCCCAGACCCTTCTGCGCCCACCGCCGCGACCCTCCTACTCGTCAGGGCTTCGCGGCCGGCCGCAAGGACCGGCCATGACTGCCAGACTGACGGCCGAGTATAGGCACGACGCTTCAGCGCCATCCATTTTCAGGGCTAGTTGCTTCGGCAGGTGAGTTGTTACACACTCCTTAGCGGATTCCGACTTCCATGGCCACCGTCCTGCTGTCTTAAGCAACCAACGCCTTTCATGGTTTCCCATGAGCGTCGATTCGGGCGCCTTAACTCGGCGTTTGGTTCATCCCACAGCGCCAGTTCTGCTTACCAAAAGTGGCCCACTTGGCACTCCGATCCGAGTCGTTTGCTCGCGGCTTCAGCATATCAAGCAAGCCGGAGATCTCACCCATTTAAAGTTTGAGAATAGGTTGAGGTCGTTTCGGCCCCAAGGCCTCTAATCATTCGCTTTACCGGATGAGACTCGTACGAGCACCAGCTATCCTGAGGGAAACTTCGGAGGGAACCAGCTACTAGATGGTTCGATTAGTCTTTCGCCCCTATACCCAGCTCCGACGATCGATTTGCACGTCAGAATCGCTACGGACCTCCATCAGGGTTTCCCCTGACTTCGTCCTGGCCAGGCATAGTTCACCATCTTTCGGGTCCCAACGTGTACGCTCTAGGTGCGCCTCACCTCGCAATGAGGACGAGACGCCCCGGGAGTGCGGAGGCCGCCGCCCCGTGAAGGGCGGGGAAGCCCCATCCTCCCTCGGCCCGCGCAAGGCGAGACCTTCACTTTCATTACGCCTTTAGGTTTCGTACAGCCCAATGACTCGCGCACATGTTAGACTCCTTGGTCCGTGTTTCAAGACGGGTCGTGAAATTGTCCAAAGCTGAAGCGCCGCTGACGGGAGCGATTATTCCGCCCGAGAGCATCCCGAGCCAACAGCGGCGCGGGTCCGGGGCCGGGCCAGGTAGGTCCGTCATCCGGGAAGAACCGCGCGCGCTTGCCGGGAGCCCGAGCGCCCAAAGGGGCGAATCGACTCCTCCAGATATACCGCCGGGCAGCCAGCCAGGACACCGGGGCTCTGCCCAACAGACGCGAACCGAGGCCCGCGGAAGGACAGGCTGCGCACCCGGGCCGTAGGCCG
>NW_026047884.1:25000-30000 GCF_023864345.2 Schistocerca serialis cubense
GTCGCACGCCTTCGGCTCGCCCCACCGGCAGGACGTCCCACGATACATGCCAGTTAAACACCGACGGGCGGTGAACCAACAGCGTGGGACACAAATCCAACTACGAGCTTTTTAACCGCAACAACTTTAATATACGCTATTGGAGCTGGAATTACCGCGGCTGCTGGCACCAGACTTGCCCTCCAATAGACACTCGTTAAAGGATTTAAAGTGTACTCATTCCGATTACGGGGCCTCGGATGAGTCCCGTATCGTTATTTTTCGTCACTACCTCCCCGTGCCGGGAGTGGGTAATTTGCGCGCCTGCTGCCTTCCTTGGATGTGGTAGCCGTTTCTCAGGCTCCCTCTCCGGAATCGAACCCTGATTCCCCGTTACCCGTTACAACCATGGTAGGCGCAGAACCTACCATCGACAGTTGATAAGGCAGACATTTGAAAGATGCGTCGCCGGTACGAGGACCGTGCGATCAGCCCAAAGTTATTCAGAGTCACCAAGGCAAACGGACCGGACGAGCCGACCGATTGGTTTTGATCTAATAAAAGCGTCCCTTCCATCTCTGGTCGGGACTCTGTTTGCATGTATTAGCTCTAGAATTACCACAGTTATCCAAGTAACGTGGGTACGATCTAAGGAACCATAACTGATTTAATGAGCCATTCGCGGTTTCACCTTAATGCGGCTTGTACTGAGACATGCATGGCTTAATCTTTGAGACAAGCATATGACTACTGGCAGGATCAACCAGGGAGCTGCGTCAACTAGAGCTGAGCAGCCGGCCGCCCGGGAGTGTGTCCCGGGGGCCCGCGCGAACACGCAAGCGTCCGCTCAATTATTCTGCAAACAGGAGGAGGCTGAGCTCCCCTGCACAACACACCTCGAAACCCTCTCAGGTCCCGGCGGCGCGCAGCGCCGTCCTAAGTACTTGGTCGGGTTCGAGAGAGGCGCAATCGCCCGGAGTTAGGCGAGTAGACGCTTTAGGTGCGACCACCCGTGCTCCCAACTGAGCTTGCCGCTGCCGACAGAGGCCCGGGAGCGTGCTGTCGTGGCATTGCCGGCGGGAGACAACACGCGCCACCTACGGTGACCGGCAGCTCCAACGCCAGCGCCACAGAAGGACAAAAGCCCCACTTGGGTGCCGAAGCGAACTCTCCCAGCACAGCGCACGCGCCAACACGTCCGCACAGCTGCGATACAAACCACCTGCGAGAACCGCTGGGGCGACCGAGCAGCAGACGGCGTCGCGGCGCCGAGCGCCGGGCGGCGGCGCATCCTCAGCGCACACAGTCCTCAATCGGACCAGCACACTGCAGATGGCCACCGCGCTTCGCACCGGGCCCGCGAGGACCTACTTTGGCCGCAAGGCGCCGCGAGCAGGGGGCGCCGGCGCGCAGCTGCGCCGCCTGCCGCGTCCGTCGGCCGGCGCGCCTGCCACTGGCCGCCCCCACCAGCCGGCTGTAGCGCGTGCGCCCACGCACCGCGCTGCCAGCACGCCGGGCGGCCCCCCCTCACCGGCCGGGGACGGTCCCACCCAGCCACCGCCGCGTATCGCCTCACACCCAGATCCCCTTTCGCGTTCGTGGGCATGGTGGGTCCCCTTTCACGTTCGTGGGCATGGTGGGTATCCCTGAAACAACCGGTTAATAGCTCGACCGATCGTCGCCAACACTGATTCACCTCTAGCGAGAACAACCGCACCACAACGGGTTACCTGTTGTTCATTTGCGTAACGTCACCAGCAAACGTAGACGTCCATCGCCATTTGCAACGAGTATTGCATGCCTGTGTCAGGTGTCACAACACACTACGTCTGCCCACATAGACGCAACAACATGTGCACGCCTCGAGAACACGTGGAAGGTAGCCCCCGTACGTATGCGGTGTCCATTGCGCGAACGACTGTCAGCCGGCCTCTGCAGGATGTCGCAGATGTGGAACGCGGTGCAACATGCTATCACGGTGTGTGAGAAGAGACGACTACGTCCGAATACACGCTCCACTACATCAACAGACTGCTCATGCTGATCGCCATCCAGGGCGTCCGTTCCTCCCACACGTCTGAATGGCGTACCACACTGCAATCCAGCTCTTATAGGGAGACGACACGTAGCTGCGTGCACAATATTTGGACTGTATGGTCTGCCGTTGCTAGGCGCAGTCGTCGTACGGTCACACATGTGCCACGATGTATCATTCAGTACATACGGACCAATGTGCAGTACAGTTTGTGGGTTTTGCGTACATCGGCGGACAGGTGACAGGCCGTACCACAACGTAGGCTGAGTACGTCGGCATGCGAAGGGCATTGAACATGCAAACTTCTCAACGACCAGCTTGCGAAGGCAGGGGGGAAGGGGGGGGGGCATGTACGTCCTGCTGCTATCCACATTACAGTGTATAGCAGGAGCATGTGGAAAGTCAGCAACACCTGCAAGGTGTTTAACATGACGCGATACACAGGGGACCGGGCAGTGCGAATAGCGAACTATATTGCGAGGGTTGCGGTTAGGCAACACTACACTAATTTAACGAGTTGCATAACAATTACAGAGCAGGTTCAGCGACAACGTGCGTCAGGTTAAGGCGCAATATAGGTTAGGTTGAGGCACAATATAGGTTAGGTTAAGGCACAACATGGGTTACGTTAAGGCACAAATTGGGTTACGTTAAGGCACAACATGGGTTACGTTAAGGCACAACATGGGTTACGTTAAGGCACAAATTAGGTTACGTTAAGGCACAAATTAGGTTACGTTAAGGCACAAATTAGGTTACGTTAAGGCACAAATTAGGTTACGTTAAGGCACAAATTAGGTTACGTTAAGGCACAAATTAGGTTACGTTAAGGCACAAATTAGGTTACGTTAAGGCACAAATTAGGTTACGTTAAGGCACAAATTAGGTTACGTTAAGGCACAAATTAGGTTACGTTAAGGCACAAATTAGGTTACGTTAAGGCACAAATTAGGTTACGTTAAGGCACAAATTAGGTTACGTTAAGGCACAAATTAGGTTACGTTAAGGCACAAATTAGGTTACGTTAAGGCACAAATTAGGTTACGTTAAGGCACAAATTAGGTTACGTTAAGGTACAATATGGGTTAGGTTAAGGTACAATATGGGTTAGGTTAAGGTACAATATGGGTTAGGTTAAGGTACAATATGGGTTAGGTTAAGGTACAATATGGGTTAGGTTAAGGCACAACGTAGGTTAGGTTAAGGCACAACGTAGGTTAGGTTAAGGCACAACGTAGGTTAGGTTAAGGCACAACATAGGTTAGGTTAAGGCACAACATAGGTTAGGTTAAGGCACAACATAGGTTAGGTTAAGGCACAACATAGGTTAGGTTAAGGCACAACATAGGTTAGGTTAAGGCACAACATAGGTTAGGTTAAGGCACAACATAGGTTAGGTTAAGGCACAACATAGGTTAGGTTAAGGCACAACGTAGGTTAGGTTAAGGCACAACGTAGGTTAGGTTAAGGCACAACGTAGGTTAGGTTAAGGCACAACGTAGGTTAGGTTAAGGCACAACGTAGGTTAGGTTAAGGCACAACGTAGGTTAGGTTAAGGCACAACGTAGGTTAGGTTAAGGCACAACGTAGGTTAGGTTAAGGCACAACGTAGGTTAGGTTAAGGCACAACGTAGGTTAGGTTAAGGCACAACGTAGGTTAGGTTAAGGCACAACGTAGGTTAGGTTAAGGCACAACATAGGTTAGGTTAAGGCACAACATAGGTTAGGTTAAGGCACAACATAGGTTAGGTTAAGGCACAACATAGGTTAGGTTAAGGCACAACATAGGTTAGGTTAAGGCACAACATAGGTTAGGTTAAGGCACAACATAGGTTAGGTTAAGGCACAACATAGGTTAGGTTAAGGCACAACATAGGTTAGGTTAAGGCACAACATAGGTTAGGTTAAGGCACAACATAGGTTAGGTTAAGGCACAACATAGGTTAGGTTAAGGCACAACGTAGGTTAGGTTAAGGCACAACGTAGGTTAGGTTAAGGCACAACGTAGGTTAGGTTAAGGCACAACGTAGGTTAGGTTAAGGCACAACGTAGGTTAGGTTAAGGCACAACGTAGGTTAGGTTAAGGTACAACGTAGGTTAGGTTAAGGTACAACGTAGGTTAGGTTAAGGTACAACGTAGGTTAGGTTAAGGTACAACGTAGGTTAGGTTAAGGTACAACGTAGGTTAGGTTAAGGTACAACGTAGGTTAGGTTAAGGTACAACGTAGGTTAGGTTAAGGTACAACGTAGGTTAGGTGAAGGCGCAATGTAGGTTAGGTTAAGGTACGATATACCTTAGGTTAAGGTACAATATCGCTTAGGTTAAGGTACAATATAGCTTAGGTTAAGGTACACGTTGTAGGGAAAGGTGTATTTTGGGGGGGGAGGGGGCGGCAGGTTCGTTGATAGTGATTATCGTAAGTGCATGCCTGCGGGATCATCCGATTTGTCACGTCAGGATGCACTTGTGGCTCATGACAGGCGGCGCTCCGATTCCAAGGTTGTGGCAGATCTGTGTCTTTCATTCCTGCCATTGTTTGTGTACTGTGACAGGAGGCAGTATTGTGATGTTGGGTGCACCCCTGTGTAGGACATGTGTGGGTGTTCGTGGCTTAGCTGAGCAATGGCGGATGTCGGAAGGGTGGGATATTCTGTTTTCTGGGTGGACCTCCCGGTCTGGTTATGATAGTGTGGATTGTGTAATGTGGCGGAGAGGATGCACCGGATGTTCTTCCATGCTGGTGGTTAGATATTGTGTGTGTGCCTGTTAGAGGCAGAGAGTAGTGTGTGATAGTGTCTGGCTGACGTGTGGTTCTCATTGTGTGCAGAGTCTTTCAGCATGTATAGGGACGGTTGTATATATTATCTGTATTCTGATGGCTCTGCATCTATTACTAATCAGTGCCGTGTATACGGTTACTCTGGTTCCAGTCGAAACTGTTCTATCTCTGTACATTAGTGACACTGCGGCTCCACTATGTTGCCG
>NW_026047884.1:37500-41754 GCF_023864345.2 Schistocerca serialis cubense
GTATTCAGGCGGGCTTGCCTGCTTTAAGCACTCTAATTTGTTCAAAGTAAACGTGCCGGCCACCGAGACACTCAATAAAGAGCACCCTGGTAGGATTTCAACGGGGTCCGCCTCGGGACGCACGAGCACGCACGAGGCGGTCGCACGCCTTCGGCTCGCCCCACCGGCAGGACGTCCCACGATACATGCCAGTTAAACACCGACGGGCGGTGAACCAACAGCGTGGGACACAAATCCAACTACGAGCTTTTTAACCGCAACAACTTTAATATACGCTATTGGAGCTGGAATTACCGCGGCTGCTGGCACCAGACTTGCCCTCCAATAGATACTCGTTAAAGGATTTAAAGTGTACTCATTCCGATTACGGGGCCTCGGATGAGTCCCGTATCGTTATTTTTCGTCACTACCTCCCCGTGCCGGGAGTGGGTAATTTGCGCGCCTGCTGCCTTCCTTGGATGTGGTAGCCGTTTCTCAGGCTCCCTCTCCGGAATCGAACCCTGATTCCCCGTTACCCGTTACAACCATGGTAGGCGCAGAACCTACCATCGACAGTTGATAAGGCAGACATTTGAAAGATGCGTCGCCGGTACGAGGACCGTGCGATCAGCCCAAAGTTATTCAGAGTCACCAAGGCAAACGGACCGGACGAGCCGACCGATTGGTTTTGATCTAATAAAAGCGTCCCTTCCATCTCTGGTCGGGACTCTGTTTGCATGTATTAGCTCTAGAATTACCACAGTTATCCAAGTAACGTGGGTACGATCTAAGGAACCATAACTGATTTAATGAGCCATTCGCGGTTTCACCTTAATGCGGCTTGTACTGAGACATGCATGGCTTAATCTTTGAGACAAGCATATGACTACTGGCAGGATCAACCAGGGAGCTGCGTCAACTAGAGCTGAGCAGCCGGCCGCCCGGGAGTGTGTCCCGGGGGCCCGCGCGAACACGCAAGCGTCCGCTCAATTATTCTGCAAACAGGAGGAGGCTGAGCTCCCCTGCACAACACACCTCGAAACCCTCTCAGGTCCCGGCGGCGCGCAGCGCCGTCCTAAGTACTTGGTCGGGTTCGAGAGAGGCGCAATCGCCCGGAGTTAGGCGAGTAGACGCTTTAGGTGCGACCACCCGTGCTCCCAACTGAGCTTGCCGCTGCCGACAGAGGCCCGGGAGCGTGCTGTCGTGGCATTGCCGGCGGGAGACAACACGCGCCACCTACGGTGACCGGCAGCTCCAACGCCAGCGCCACAGAAGGACAAAAGCCCCACTTGGGTGCCGAAGCGAACTCTCCCAGCACAGCGCACGCGCCAACACGTCCGCACAGCTGCGATACAAACCACCTGCGAGAACCGCTGGGGCGACCGAGCAGCAGACGGCGTCGCGGCGCCGAGCGCCGGGCGGCGGCGCATCCTCAGCGCACACAGTCCTCAATCGGACCAGCACACTGCAGATGGCCACCGCGCTTCGCACCGGGCCCGCGAGGACCTACTTTGGCCGCAAGGCGCCGCGAGCAGGGGGCGCCGGCGCGCAGCTGCGCCGCCTGCCGCGTCCGTCGGCCGGCGCGCCTGCCACTGGCCGCCCCCACCAGCCGGCTGTAGCGCGTGCGCCCACGCACCGCGCTGCCAGCACGCCGGGCGGCCCCCCCTCACCGGCCGGGGACGGTCCCACCCAGCCACCGCCGCGTATCGCCTCACACCCAGATCCCCTTTCGCGTTCGTGGGCATGGTGGGTCCCCTTTCACGTTCGTGGGCATGGTGGGTATCCCTGAAACAACCGGTTAATAGCTCGACCGATCGTCGCCAACACTGATTCACCTCTAGCGAGAACAACCGCACCACAACGGGTTACCTGTTGTTCATTTGCGTAACGTCACCAGCAAACGTAGACGTCCATCGCCATTTGCAACGAGTATTGCATGCCTGTGTCAGGTGTCACAACACACTACGTCTGCCCACATAGACGCAACAACATGTGCACGCCTCGAGAACACGTGGAAGGTAGCCCCCGTACGTATGCGGTGTCCATTGCGCGAACGACTGTCAGCCGGCCTCTGCAGGATGTCGCAGATGTGGAACGCGGTGCAACATGCTATCACGGTGTGTGAGAAGAGACGACTACGTCCGAATACACGCTCCACTACATCAACAGACTGCTCATGCTGATCGCCATCCAGGGCGTCCGTTCCTCCCACACGTCTGAATGGCGTACCACACTGCAATCCAGCTCTTATAGGGAGACGACACGTAGCTGCGTGCACAATATTTGGACTGTATGGTCTGCCGTTGCTAGGCGCAGTCGTCGTACGGTCACACATGTGCCACGATGTATCATTCAGTACATACGGACCAATGTGCAGTACAGTTTGTGGGTTTTGCGTACATCGGCGGACAGGTGACAGGCCGTACCACAACGTAGGCTGAGTACGTCGGCATGCGAAGGGCATTGAACATGCAAACTTCTCAACGACCAGCTTGCGAAGGCAGGGGGGAAGGGGGGGGGGCATGTACGTCCTGCTGCTATCCACATTACAGTGTATAGCAGGAGCATGTGGAAAGTCAGCAACACCTGCAAGGTGTTTAACATGACGCGATACACAGGGGACCGGGCAGTGCGAATAGCGAACTATATTGCGAGGGTTGCGGTTAGGCAACACTACACTAATTTAACGAGTTGCATAACAATTACAGAGCAGGTTCAGCGACAACGTGCGTCAGGTTAAGGCGCAATATAGGTTAGGTTGAGGCACAATATAGGTTAGGTTAAGGCACAACATGGGTTACGTTAAGGCACAAATTGGGTTACGTTAAGGCACAACATGGGTTACGTTAAGGCACAACATGGGTTACGTTAAGGCACAAATTAGGTTACGTTAAGGCACAAATTAGGTTACGTTAAGGCACAAATTAGGTTACGTTAAGGCACAAATTAGGTTACGTTAAGGCACAAATTAGGTTACGTTAAGGCACAAATTAGGTTACGTTAAGGCACAAATTAGGTTACGTTAAGGCACAAATTAGGTTACGTTAAGGCACAAATTAGGTTACGTTAAGGCACAAATTAGGTTACGTTAAGGCACAAATTAGGTTACGTTAAGGCACAAATTAGGTTACGTTAAGGCACAAATTAGGTTACGTTAAGGCACAAATTAGGTTACGTTAAGGCACAAATTAGGTTACGTTAAGGCACAAATTAGGTTACGTTAAGGTACAATATGGGTTAGGTTAAGGTACAATATGGGTTAGGTTAAGGTACAATATGGGTTAGGTTAAGGTACAATATGGGTTAGGTTAAGGTACAATATGGGTTAGGTTAAGGCACAACGTAGGTTAGGTTAAGGCACAACGTAGGTTAGGTTAAGGCACAACATAGGTTAGGTTAAGGCACAACATAGGTTAGGTTAAGGCACAACATAGGTTAGGTTAAGGCACAACATAGGTTAGGTTAAGGCACAACATAGGTTAGGTTAAGGCACAACATAGGTTAGGTTAAGGCACAACATAGGTTAGGTTAAGGCACAACATAGGTTAGGTTAAGGCACAACATAGGTTAGGTTAAGGCACAACATAGGTTAGGTTAAGGCACAACGTAGGTTAGGTTAAGGCACAACGTAGGTTAGGTTAAGGCACAACGTAGGTTAGGTTAAGGCACAACGTAGGTTAGGTTAAGGCACAACGTAGGTTAGGTTAAGGCACAACGTAGGTTAGGTTAAGGCACAACGTAGGTTAGGTTAAGGCACAACGTAGGTTAGGTTAAGGCACAACGTAGGTTAGGTTAAGGCACAACGTAGGTTAGGTTAAGGCACAACGTAGGTTAGGTTAAGGCACAACATAGGTTAGGTTAAGGCACAACATAGGTTAGGTTAAGGCACAACATAGGTTAGGTTAAGGCACAACATAGGTTAGGTTAAGGCACAACATAGGTTAGGTTAAGGCACAACATAGGTTGTTAGGTTAAGGCACAACATAGGTTAGGTTAAGGCACAACATAGGTTAGGTTAAGGCACAACATAGGTTAGGTTAAGGCACAACATAGGTTAGGTTAAGGCACAACATAGGTTAGGTTAAGGCACAACATAGGTTAGGTTAAGGCACAACGTAGGTTAGGTTAAGGCACAACGTAGGTTAGGTTAAGGCACAACGTAGGTTAGGTTAAGGCACAACGTAGGTTAGGTTAAGGCACAACGTAGGTTAGGTTAAGGCACAACGTAGGTTAGGTTAAGGCACAACGTAGGTTAGGTTAAGGCACAACGTAGGT
>NW_026047885.1:0-42070 GCF_023864345.2 Schistocerca serialis cubense
CTAATTCCCACTCTCACGCCGCAAAAAGCACACCGAAACCGCCAAACGCACGCACATTCCCCTTCGCACCGACACCACCGACCGGCTCGCTACCACACACCTCTCGGCAGCCGTTTCACGCCAATTCGCCACACCGCCCACACAGTCGACAAGCGCCCGCCCTGTACGGCACACGCAACGACGCAGCGCAGCAAAGGGCGCCCGCAACACATACCTCTCCGCCGCCCGACGCGCCAACCGCCACACCACACCGCCAGCCACTCGCAAATTGTGCACTGCCACCAGCCACACGTCCAACACGCCGCGCCGCCTCCGGCCACCCGCCAGGGGGCGCTCACGTCCGCGACAACAGCGCGGCCCGCCGGGCCGGGCCGAACCGAACCGAGCCGCCGCTGCTCTGCACTCGGCACGGCCACACCCTGCTGCAGACCGGGCTCGTCCCTCTGTACGCGTCTGCCTGCGCATCAACACAACACGACCTTTTTTTTTTTTCTCTCTCTACCGCCATCCCTCCTTCTCGCGTTTTACTCGTTGTTGCAGCAGCGGCGCACACCTACACATCCACAGCCCCAGCCGAGCCGGCCTCACCTCAGGGCCCGCCGCCAGCGTCTCCTCCTCGGGCACAGGTGCGGTGCTGTGGCCGCCCATCCAACCGCATTGCTGGCCGTCCAGCCACCAGGCGTTCCCACTGCCGCGAGCCACGCCGCGCACCGACCCTGCTGCAGAAAACGAAGCATAGCCAGAGACCGACCGATACACAAAGCAAGCCGTCGCCTCGCCTCTTGTCCTTCCTGCCTTCCTTCCGCCCCCGCCCTTCTCACACCACCGCCTCTCCACTTTCGCCCACCCCCCCCTCCTTTTCTTTTTTTTTTTTTTTTGTTTCTTTCTTTCTTTCTTTCTCTCCTTCCCCGCCATGGCGGTTACGGCACCGCCTGCAGCGGCAGATTTTTTGCGCCCACACGCCTACTCCTACCACCATTAACCTTGCCCTGCCCTGCCCATCAACGTCGCAGTCGAACCGACGCGTGCCAACACACTGCCCACGTTCCTTTCTCTTTTCGGCCTACGCCCATTACGCGCCGCCGCCACAGCACCTTCCCTTCCCACAACACACCGACGTCATCACACGCACCCAAAACAGGGGCCACGACCGTGTTCCTCGCCCACTCCCATCCCGCACGGTACGCACATTCCCAACTACTACCGCGCACCCTCCCTTTCCAATCTGTGTGTCTCTGTGTCTGTGTCCTGTCCGCGCGTGACGCCTCTCAACATCCGCCGTCCCCCGTCCCGTTTTCGCCCCCATGCCGTCGTCGCGCCGCCTCCTCCCCGTCCACCCGCCGCCCCTGTCCGCCCCGCACCACACCATACACCGCTGCTTGTCCCGGGCCGTTGCCACCAAAGGCGCCGACCGCAAACGCGCCACGCCGCAGCCCCCGTGCGTCTCGCGCTCGCTTGCATCTCCGTGCCGACGCTGCCTCTCTTCCCACTCGCACTCGACCTCGACAACACAGTCTTTGGCTCCGCCACTGCGTGTTCCGGTGGTACGCACGCTGCAACACGTATGTATTCATTACCAGAGCGATGGCGAGGCATGACAGCATCTCTGTCTGACCAGAGAGTTCTTTATCGCTGCTAGTCGGCGCTTGGACCGCGCCAGACGACAGTAGTGGCACGCACCGGGTCGCCAGGAACAGTTGTTATATATATTGTAGCGCGAGTCGGGAGAGGTAGTAGTCGGTCGACAGTAGTAGCGGGTCGACGGTTGTACTGAGCGGGCGTCGGCGGCGTGCTCTGCTCGTCTCGCGACTCTGGTCACGGTTCGGGACGATGTATAGTATATTGTGTTATAATCAAAAGGTGGTGTGACGCTGCATTGCGCAAATCTGATAACGTATGTTCATTGTACTTCTTTTGTTCAACAACAAAAGCCCCACTATTACTTTTTTTCTAAAGTAACTTTTGTCTCTTAACGAAAAACATTCACTTTTTAAAGACTACTTCCTATGGCATTTCCCTCCAAGGAGTGCAATTAATTACCAGCCAGCACTCATTCATTGCACACAGCTGTGTAAGGGGTATCTACAATTGAGGAGCGGATATAAATGCAATTTTTTGTTTTTTTTTTTTTTTGTGTGTGTGTGTTGTAACCTCCCAGCAAAATTTAAAATAATGGACAATGTTATTTACGGATGCTAATGGACATTGCGCTAATTGTAACCTCGCCCACAATGAGAGGTATTGAAAATGGCAACAAAAATGTGAAATTCGCAATCTGACTCAAATATAAAGTCTTCACACAACATTTACAAACGTCCGTTCAGTGACAAGAAACTTCAATTAAACCGAAATATCGGTCTTTGGCCCTGTGCAAAACAATCAGAATTAAAGTCTTACCTCCGAATAAATGGATGTCACATTTCTGCTCTGGTTGTTGCGCAGCGCTTGGAGGAACTGCATTTGCAAATAATAATATTCTCTTTTTTTGTGATTTTAGTGACATTTTTCTTCAAAGCAGTGGAATGAAATGTGAAGTGCAACGAACTCTTTAGTTCAATAACAAATTAAATGTTTGAAAAATGCTTTTGAAATAAAAATTATTATTGGGGAACTTGTTGGAGAATAATTACACTTTTTCATTATCTAATGATTATATTAATTAACAGTATACCTTATTCACCATCTTGACCAGTGTTGCCGACCACCTACATCACACAACCGCACTCGGCTGCTACTACTGACCGACCGCTCTGCATGACGACTATTAGCGTACTGCACGCGACGACTACTGACAGAGTACAGCCCTCAACTACACAGAGCTACGGACTCGCAACGACTACTGACAGACAGACTGACTGACTGAGAACCGCTCGCAACACTCGCGCAGTCCCAGCGCAAACTCTCTGGTCACAGATGCTACAACGTCTCGCCATCGCTACTATGTTACATACGTGTTTCAGTGTCTTTTTCATTGGGGTAACGATCTTTGGCTCTTTTTATTCTGAATACAGGGCCAAAGGTCAACGCTGCTGCCCTTATACAATTTATCAGGTTTCATTATGTCTGTTGCAATGTTACATACGGTTCACTCTTTCATTAATATTACCGTTGGGTTTGTTTTGTAGGGACGTTAACATTCTGGCACATTTTTATTATCATCGGACTCTCTGCTATTTGTGCAGGGAGGTTATACCTGGGTCCATTTCCATTTCCATTTACATTTTAATATTGATAGACTTTTTGTTTTCTTTTTTGTTTCTTGTTGTTTTTCCTTCTTTTTTTTTGTTGTTTTTTTTTTTTTTGTTTTGTTTTTCCGCTCTCACCACCACCGCCGCATCACGCCTTCCGTTTTCTTGGTTTCTTTTCTGTTCTTCAACTGCTTCAACATCACCGCGCCCCATTTCCACACCACAGCCATCAGCCTCCAAGACGGGCGGGCGCAGTGTGCCATTTCCGGCGCACAAGCACACCCGTACGGTACTCTCCTCGCCCCCACGCCACCAACAACACAGCGACCACGCGGCTTTCAGGCATGGCACGGCACGGCACGGCACGGCACGGCACGGCACGGCACGGCACGGCACCGGCGAAATGCGCCGCCCCCGCCCCTCCGCGCATCCGTCCGTCTCGCCACGTTCACTGACAGCCGCGTCTGCGGCTACACCACGACAACCACAACACAACACCGCTCCCCTCCCTGGCAACTCACATTGTTTTTCTCCTCCTCTTTTGCACAAACCACAACGCCGAGCACAGGCGCAAGCCACCCACACCGCGCCCCTCCCCGTCCCGTCTTTGGCCGCCGCTCCTCGTTTCCTCGTTTGCCCCCTCCCATCTCCCGAAATGCCATGCCAGCAGCGTTACGCATGCCCCTCCCCTGTCCACACAACACTACCGCCTAACGAACAGCCTTTTCCGGGCCACATCCAGGGCACGCCCACCTCCAAACACTGCCAATTCACGGACGCACACACTCACTCACTTTCTCGACACCTTTCTGTACGGAGGGTGCGTCATCTCGACCGTGACAGAGTGACGGCAACTATCGACGATCCATTTCCCCCCACTGGTAAAACATGTCCACTAACACCTACATACATCATTCAAGTACACAGACAATAGCATACACACAATGGAGGGCACACGAACATGGACGGCACGGCACTGTCATACACTCTTCCTCAGAACCATATCAACAAACGTTACGTACATCCGGGAAAGCGAAAGCGAACGCGAAAGCGAAAGCAAAAGCAAAAGCAAAGGCAAAGCCCAATGCAGCCGTCAAAGGTAACGTTCACCACGGCAGACACTTGCAGCCGCGCCGCCGTTAAACGCATTTCAGTGCGGCTCCAATACGCCTCCGACACGGGAACGTTCCGTTGCTCTACGAATGCGTTTCTCCCCTTTTTCCCTTCCTCTCTCTTTTGCCCCCCCCCCTCCTTGCACTCTCGCCTCATTCCTCACGTTCTGCCCAGACATTCGACCGATCAAAGTCAACCTTTCGTTACCGTTCTCAGCGCGACGGTGTACAACAGTATGACGGGTGTGCCCAAGACTTCGGTTCAGTTGCGTGACGCCGGTCTATCGCGCCGATCGACAGTTACTCAGGGGGCGACGGATCGGACCACGTCACCGACACACAAAACACTTTCAAACAAACAAATACATACCGGATGGACACAGACAAACACGTGTACAGACATTCGCCAAACAAACGACCGCCGCCGCCGCCGTCGTCGTCTAGCGTGCATCTTGAATGACGACATCGGTGTGCGTGCGTCGTACGCAATCAGTCAGACACGGCTATCAAACATCAGAGTCGAATGGTACATCATCGTGCGTGTCGCCGTACACGTACAGTACAATACAACAACAATGCGTCTTAATGGCACGTTCATTTCAACGTCAC
Source organism: Schistocerca serialis cubense (assembly GCF_023864345.2). Lineage (NCBI taxonomy): Eukaryota > Metazoa > Arthropoda > Insecta > Orthoptera > Acrididae > Schistocerca > Schistocerca serialis. The sequence goes on from NW_026047885.1 coordinate 4,910, forward strand.
TCACACACCTCCACGCTGCAGTTACGTCGCACCATTGTCAAACTCGGCGTACAGCAAAGGGAATAGTGGGCGGCAAAAAAAACCAAACAAAAACATTTCACATTTCACCCTCGCCATGTATGATGTGCAAAAAAACAAACCCGCAAACGGCCGTCGTTACGGTGACACAAAAGTCGCCGATCACACTGTCCCCCCCCTCGCAGACGGGTCTCACACACACACACACACCAACAACACCAATGGGTCAAAAACCACGCCAACGAGGCGTGCCACCATTCCACGCCACGGCGACCAACCTCGTGGCCGTACCCCGCGCAACACGCTTTGACGCGCCCCCCCACCCACAATCAAAATGCACACACACACATCACAGCCGTCCACACAAACAACAACAATTCCGCCCTTCCCGCAAAAGGCAAGTTGGTGGCCCTGAAAAGGGCCGTTTTGCCGCTCTCGCAACGGAGGAGCCTTCTCCATCCTTCCTTCCATTCCAGAGCCACCTCCTTACTTGGAGCTCGTGTACTTGGTCACCGCCTTCGTGCCCTCGCTCACGGCGTGCTTGGCCAGCTCGCCAGGCAGCAACAGCCGCACAGCGGTCTGGATCTCGCGGGACGTGATGGTCGAGCGCTTGTTGTAGTGCGCCAGGCGAGAAGCCTCGGCCGCAATGCGCTCGAAAATGTCGTTCACGAAGCTGTTCATGATGCTCATCGCCTTCGACGAGATGCCCGTGTCAGGGTGCACCTGCTTCAGCACCTTGTAGATGTAGATGGCATAGCTCTCCTTCCTCTTGCGCTTCTTCTTCTTGTCGCCCTTCGAAATGTTCTTCTGCGCCTTGCCAGCCTTCTTGGCGGCCTTCCCGCTAGTCTTGGGCGGCATCTCGAACCAACGTACGGCAGCAGCAACACCAGTAGCAAGCGCTCCGCTCTAGTCAGCGTCTCCCCACACAGTGGCACCCGCCGCCAGCCGCCGCCGCACCTTTACCAGCTCGCCCTGTTGCGGCCGCCGACCAATGGGGCGCGCGCGCAACCGGCCGCCGCACCCGAGCCCATAAAGCACCCCCACCCCGGCTGCGCCGGCACGCACTCCGCTGCTCGACTCGCTGCCGCTCGCACCGGTCGTTTTCGTTTCCGTTTCGTGTGCACCGTCGCTAGCCCATCGCCATGTCCGGACGCGGAAAGGGAGGCAAAGTCAAGGGGCAAGTCAAAGTCCCGCTCAAGCAGGGCTGGGCTCCAGTTCCCGGTCGGCAGAATCCACCGCCTCCTGCGCAAGGGAAACTACGCAGAGCGCGTCGGCGCCGGGGCGCCCGTCTACCTCGCCGCCGTCATGGAGTACCTCGCGGCTGAGGTGCTCGAGCTGGCCGGAAACGCGGCCCGCGACAACAAGAAGACGCGCATCATCCCGCGCCACCTGCAGCTTGCCATCCGCAACGACGAGGAGCTCAACAAGCTCCTGTCGGGCGTCACCATCGCACAGGGTGGTGTCCTGCCCAACATCCAGGCCGTCCTGCTGCCAAAGAAGACCGAGAAGAAGGCCTAAAGGAGGCCAGGCAATCGCAGCGCCGCGTGCTCCCCTGCACGCAACGCGCTTTGCCGGCTCGGCTCGGCCCACAACAATCGGCCCTTTTCAGGGCCACCACACACACCTACGTCCAAAGCAAAATTTCAGTCGTCCTCGCCGCACCTTGTTTTGTTTTAACTTTGCACTGTCACAGCACAGCCGCCGCCGGCGCACGTCCGCCATCTTGTCGTCCACACAGCCCGTGTGGCCCAACACACACACATTTTGCACGGTCGCAGTCGCCTTCCAAACCGACAACGGCAGCAATAATGACCATTGTTAAAGGGAGGCGTGTCGACACACCGCCCTCCACTCCCGCGCGCAACGGCCGTCGACACGAACGAAACAGCTGATCCGGCCGCCTATGCCCACACGCCTTGCCTCGGAAACCCCAACGCCGCCGCAAACAAACACACAGAGACAAACCACGCAAGCAAATAATCACCGCCTCTCGCACAACAACACACAGCCCGCCATCTCCGTCGCGATCGATACAAAGACACACAAACGAAGCAGCTCCACACACAGCCAGCCACATGACACGTTTCCTTTCCTTCTCCCCTCCCAGTCACATCACGTCGCTCAAACGGAAAGAAAGAAACAAACAAACAAACAACACAGCGCACACACGCAGCAACAACAACACAGACTCTTTCGCACTTTTCAACTTCCGAACAGTGTGGTGGCCCTGAAAAGGGCCGTTTTCTAGTCTCTCCCACCCACAAGCACGGCCGCGGGAAGGCCAGCGCCCGCTGCGACGCAGCCTAACCGCCGAAAACCGTACAGGGTGCGCCCCTGCCTCTTCAGGGCGTACACCACGTCCATGGCCGTCACAGTCTTGCGCTTGGCGTGCTCAGTGTACGTCACCGCGTCGCGGATCACGTTCTCCAGGAACACCTTCAGCACCCCGCGGGTCTCCTCGTAGATCAGACCAGAGATGCGCTTCACGCCGCCCCTGCGAGCCAGGCGGCGGATGGCGGGCTTCGTGATGCCCTGGATGTTGTCGCGCAACACCTTGCGGTGCCGCTTGGCGCCACCCTTGCCGAGCCCCTTTCCTCCCTTGCCGCGGCCTGTCATCCTTCCTTCCTCGGGCAAAGCAAAACGTGCACAAACAGCAGCTGCAGCGGCTGGCGAGTCGGCTACGGTCTGCGCCCAGCGCGCCCGCCGCCCCCCTATATAGACTCTGGCCCGCCCTCCCCCCACCACGCGCAACCGAGGGCATATAAGCGCAGCACGGAGGCGCGCGGGCCCGTTGTCAAGGCAGCACCGGACGCCGCGCCGCACCTAACCTCCACGCACGCCGCTCCGCTACCGCTACCGCTACCGCCATGGCCCGCACAAAGCAAACGGCCCGCAAGTCCACCGGCGGAAAGGCGCCGCGCAAACAGCTCGCCACCAAGGCGGCGAGGAAGAGCGCGCCCGCCACCGGAGGCGTCAAGAAGCCCCACCGCTACAGGCCGGGCACCGTCGCCCTGCGAGAAATCAGGCGCTACCAGAAGAGCACAGAGCTGCTCATCCGCAAGCTGCCATTCCAGCGCCTAGTGCGCGAGATCGCCCAGGACTTCAAGACCGACCTGCGCTTCCAGAGCTCCGCAGTCATGGCCCTGCAGGAGGCCAGCGAGGCCTACCTCGTCGGCCTCTTCGAAGACACCAACCTGTGCGCAATCCACGCCAAGCGCGTCACCATCATGCCCAAGGACATCCAGCTCGCGCGCCGCATCCGCGGCGAGCGCGCCTAAACCGCGCCGCGGCACCGCACCGCACAAACAAAAACGGCCCTTTTCAGGGCCACTAACATCTCTCCGTCGCGAGCAAACTTTGTCGGTCGCCTGCCTCTCGCCCCGCAACCCAAAAACAAAACAAAAAACCACCACTTCCCGTCCGTCCGCCACACCCGCTCACTCTGCCTGCCTGCTAGCAGCGCGCAACAATCACACATCATCCCTCCCCGGCGCTCAAAGCGCACAATACCCAACGGCCGACGTCACACCGCACGGGTGGCTGGCCGGCCGCCGCTTTCGTTTCGAAAACAAAAAAAACCCGCACTCCACTCCGACGGCCAACGGCCAGGCAGGCGCGCTCGCCTCGCTCTACACGCCACCGAAATCCCCGCCGACTCCTTCCGCATCTCAACGTGCCCCCCGTTGCAAAACATCACACACACACACACACACAAAGGAACAAAACAAAACAAAGACCAGACACGACTCGACAAGACAGACATCCGAGAAGAACGAACGCAGGCAAGCCAACCAACGTATTCAAACAAAACAACGCGACAGAAAACCAACCGTCGGCCGCCGCCACAAACACGGCGACAATCAACCACGACAACAACAACACCGCTTACCGCTACCGCCGCCCACACCCGCCACCGACCCCCCGCAATCCAACCACCACGGCACGCAAACAGCATCCCCACGGGCAATACAGAAACGCCAGACAGACACCCACACCAAACGCAACACGACAATCAAAACCTTCCCCGACGTGCTTTGATGGCCCTGAGAAGGGCCGTTTTGGGCCGCGCGTCTCTTGCGCGCCACTAGACGACGACGGGGGGTGGGGACGACGGAGTCAAGCGCCAAACCCTTCCATTCCCATCTCTTTCTCCTCTACTCTACTTCTTCTTCTTGGGCGAAGCCTTCGCCTTAGACGGCGTCGTCGCCTTCTTCGGGCGCGGCGCCTTCGGCTTCTTCGTCGGAACCTTGGCGGCCTTCTTCGCCTTCGACGGCGACTTGGCCTTGGCCGGCTTGGCCGCAGCCGCCTTCTTCGCACCCGCGGGAGCGGCCGACGCCGCAGACGCCTTCTTGGCGGCGCCCGCCTTCCGACCGGTCGCCGCCTTCACGCCACCAGCCTTCTTTGCGCCGGCCGCACGGGCGCCCTTCTTCTCCTTGCTGGCCGGAGCGGCGCGCTTCTTCTTGGCACCGCCAGCACGAGCCTTGCCGCCCTCGGCCGCCCCCCCGCCGCCGGCGCCGGCAAGCTTGAACGAGCCGGACGCGCCCTTCCCCTTCGTCTGCACCAGCTCGCCCGCCACGACGGCCGACTTGAGGTACTTCTTGATAAACGGCGCCAGCTTCTCCGCGTCCAGCTTGTAGTGCGCGGCTATGTACTTCTTGATCGCCTGCAGCGACGACCCGCCGCGCTCCTTCAGACTCTTGATGGCGGCCGTCACCATCTCAGAGGTGCGCGGGTGCGCAGGCTTGGCGCGCGGCTTCTTCGCAGACGACGCAGACTTGGCCTTCTTCGTAGTGCCGGTGGCGGCGGGTGCCGCAGCAGTCTCGTTCGTAGCCGCCTGATCTGCCATTTCGACGACGCGCGTAACACACAGCGAGAGCGAGCGGGACGGCAGGCACGCAAGCACAGCACAGCAGCAGAGCAGAGAATCACAAGGCCCAGCCAGTGTCGCGGGCGGGCGCGGACGGCCGAGAGAGCGGCCGCCACTCTGCGCGCCGCCGCGCCGCGCCTCCCGCGCTTGCTACCGCCCAACGTCCGACAGCCTGTGCGGAGCAGCCCCAAACCTGCGCCACAACCGCCCGCGCCTTTCAAACCACCGAGGATGGGGCTACACACAGCCACACCACAGTCGCCAACCAGTCGCCACGGCAGCGCCGCAAACCACGGCCAAACTGCAGCTACCGCGCGCTACAGCCTGGGTCGGCCCGCCGAGAATCGCCGCCCCCGCCCAAATGCCGCCCCCACAGCCCCAGCCGACGACCCGCCACAATGGCCAAACCTTCGGCAAAACTCCCACACCGTCGCCGCGGCAGCCCGGCCAGCGCGGCCGGCGCCACAGCCACACAAGCCGAGGCGTGCGGCGATGACGGCCGTGCAAACGCGCCTCCGCCGCCCCATCGCCTTCCGTCGCCCTCCCGCCGTTTCCCGATCGGCCCGCAGCCGTCGGGCCACATCGCGCGCCGTCCTCCTCCTCTCGCCCGCCAACATTCACAGCCGTTTCTCAACAATTGCCCGCCGCAAACGGACGCCGCCTGCGCAACAGGCGCCGCCGCCCCTCGCCGCTTCCGACCCAACCCCTCGACCGAGGCAAACCGCAATCCGAATCTACAGACCAACCCAATCTGCCGTCAAGCACACACGACAGCCGACCTTACACGTTACGCGTTACACATTACGTTTACACGTCTACGTTAGGTTAGGTTAGGTGGACGTGGGTTAGGTTAAGGGGACTTGGGTTAGGTTAAGCGTCAAACTTAGGTTAAGCATTCAAACACGTCAGGCGTCAGAGGTTAGGTTAGGTTAGGTTACACGTTAGGTTAAGGGGTCGGTGCTAGGTTAAGAAGCGTCAAACGTAGGTTAGAAAAGCGTTCAAACGTGAGGCGTGAGCCGGACAGCTTACCTTACGTAGACGTTAGGGGCTCACAGGCTGAGCTCACCTCGCCACACCACAGGTTAGGTTCGGTTCGGTTCGGTTCGCTCGGCTCAGCGTAAAGCGCCGAGGTCAGGGTTACGTTCGTTCACCTTCGGGCGCCACACTTTCGGTTGAAAGGTCGCGACGGGACGGACGTCGGCAGGCACGCCGCAAACGAACAAAAAAAACGTACAGACGACGTCGGAAACCGCCGACAGACGGGGGAGCAGCACGACCACGACCAGACACCGAGCGCGAACGAGACACACGCGAACCACCCCCACCGGCCAAAGGGCACCACACAACAACCCAGAGCACCACGTGTCGACACCAGAGCAACCCGCCGCTCACGCGACATGGCTGGCACCGAAGGGCAACCGCCCGCAACTGCGCTTTCCGCGCCGGCCCGGATGCACGTCGTGCTACAACAACACCACTACCGTACACAGCCGCTGTTCACAACATCACTATCAATGGCGCGCCCGCGGCTCGCCGCCGTCGCAGTCGCAGCCCCAACGCCAGCACTTTTGCACCACCATTCACACGCACCGCAACACAGCTCGCCGACACAGCCGAACAAAACAAACACCACACAACAACAGCAACAACGCCGCCGCCTCTACTTGTGCCGGCGACCCACCCCGCCGATGGCGCACCTTTCGCCAGCCGGCAATCGACACACACGCACCCACCCACCGGGGCCCAGTGCAAAAAACAAAAAAAAACACACAAAAACAAAAAAATCAAACGACACGGGAAGCGCACACCGCCACTTCGCGCGCACGCCACCAACCAGTCGTCGTCTCAAAATAACAAACACAAACACAATAAACTAACAACTAGGGCAACACAAAACAAAAACGCCTCGCACGAACCGCCCACAAAAAGGACAAGCACACGCACAGCCTCTGCTGACGACCACGACGCAGCGGCACGCTGCTCCTGTCCCGCGCCCCGCGCCCCACTCGATTCACAACTCACGCGACACCGTCAACGACGGGCTCGCTTCCCGCAACCTACCACCTTTCCGCCACGACGCACAGCCCCAGCCCCACCCGACGACGCCCGTGGCAACGACTGCACTTTCACCACCGCCTCCCCCTTCCCCCCCAAAACAACACACACACACACACACACAGCCAGCCAAAAACGCACTCGCGACCCACACATGCACGTGCATCGGCACACGCCAACCAGTCAACGTCGACAACCACACGCAAGGCTCGAAACGAAACCGGCGTCCTTCCACGTTGCCATCAAGCTACGCGACACAAGACACAAGGAACCAACACAACAGCCGGCCCCACTAATTCCCACTCTCACGCCGCAAAAAGCACACCGAAACCGCCAAACGCACGCACATTCCCCTTCGCACCGACACCACCGACCGGCTCGCTACCACACACCTCTCGGCAGCCGTTTCACGCCAATTCGCCACACCGCCCACACAGTCGACAAGCGCCCGCCCTGTACGGCACACGCAACGACGCAGCGCAGCAAAGGGCGCCCGCAACACATACCTCTCCGCCGCCCGACGCGCCAACCGCCACACCACACCGCCAGCCACTCGCAAATTGTGCACTGCCACCAGCCACACGTCCAACACGCCGCGCCGCCTCCGGCCACCCGCCAGGGGGCGCTCACGTCCGCGACAACAGCGCGGCCCGCCGGGCCGGGCCGAACCGAACCGAGCCGCCGCTGCTCTGCACTCGGCACGGCCACACCCTGCTGCAGACCGGGCTCGTCCCTCTGTACGCGTCTGCCTGCGCATCAACACAACACGACCTTTTTTTTTTTTCTCTCTCTACCGCCATCCCTCCTTCTCGCGTTTTACTCGTTGTTGCAGCAGCGGCGCACACCTACACATCCACAGCCCCAGCCGAGCCGGCCTCACCTCAGGGCCCGCCGCCAGCGTCTCCTCCTCGGGCACAGGTGCGGTGCTGTGGCCGCCCATCCAACCGCATTGCTGGCCGTCCAGCCACCAGGCGTTCCCACTGCCGCGAGCCACGCCGCGCACCGACCCTGCTGCAGAAAACGAAGCATAGCCAGAGACCGACCGATACACAAAGCAAGCCGTCGCCTCGCCTCTTGTCCTTCCTGCCTTCCTTCCGCCCCCGCCCTTCTCACACCACCGCCTCTCCACTTTCGCCCACCCCCCCCTCCTTTTCTTTTTTTTTTTTTTTGTTTCTTTCTTTCTTTCTTTCTCTCCTTCCCGCCATGGCGGTTACGGCACCGCCTGCAGCGGCAGATTTTTTGCGCCCACACGCCTACTCCTACCACCATTAACCTTGCCCTGCCCTGCCCATCAACGTCGCAGTCGAACCGACGCGTGCCAACACACTGCCCACGTTCCTTTCTCTTTTCGGCCTACGCCCATTACGCGCCGCCGCCACAGCACCTTCCCTTCCCACAACACACCGACGTCATCACACGCACCCAAAACAGGGGCCACGACCGTGTTCCTCGCCCACTCCCATCCCGCACGGTACGCACATTCCCAACTACTACCGCGCACCCTCCCTTTCCAATCTGTGTGTCTCTGTGTCTGTGTCCTGTCCGCGCGTGACGCCTCTCAACATCCGCCGTCCCCCGTCCCGTTTTCGCCCCCATGCCGTCGTCGCGCCGCCTCCTCCCCGTCCACCGCCGCCCCTGTCCGCCCCGCACCACACCATACACCGCTGCTTGTCCCGGCCGTTGCCACCAAAGGCGCCGACCGCAAACGCGCCACGCCGCAGCCCCCGTGCGTCTCGCGCTCGCTTGCATCTCCGTGCCGACGCTGCCTCTCTTCCCACTCGCACTCGACCTCGACAACACAGTCTTTGGCTCCGCCACTGCGTGTTCCGGTGGTACGCACGCTGCAACACGTATGTATTCATTACCAGAGCGATGGCGAGGCATGACAGCATCTCTGTCTGACCAGAGAGTTCTTTATCGCTGCTAGTCGGCGCTTGGACCGCGCCAGACGACAGTAGTGGCACGCACCGGGTCGCCAGGAACAGTTGTTATATATATTGTAGCGCGAGTCGGGAGAGGTAGTAGTCGGTCGACAGTAGTAGCGGGTCGACGGTTGTACTGAGCGGGCGTCGGCGGCGTGCTCTGCTCGTCTCGCGACTCTGGTCACGGTTCGGGACGATGTATAGTATATTGTGTTATAATCAAAAGGTGGTGTGACGCTGCATTGCGCAAATCTGATAACGTATGTTCATTGTACTTCTTTTGTTCAACAACAAAAGCCCCACTATTACTTTTTTTCTAAAGTAACTTTTGTCTCTTAACGAAAAACATTCACTTTTTAAAGACTACTTCCTATGGCATTTCCCTCCAAGGAGTGCAATTAATTACCAGCCAGCACTCATTCATTGCACACAGCTGTGTAAGGGGTATCTACAATTGAGGAGCGGATATAAATGCAATTTTTTGTTTTTTTTTTTTTTTGTGTGTGTGTGTTGTAACCTCCCAGCAAAATTTAAAATAATGGACAATGTTATTTACGGATGCTAATGGACATTGCGCTAATTGTAACCTCGCCCACAATGAGAGGTATTGAAAATGGCAACAAAAATGTGAAATTCGCAATCTGACTCAAATATAAAGTCTTCACACAACATTTACAAACGTCCGTTCAGTGACAAGAAACTTCAATTAAACCGAAATATCGGTCTTTGGCCCTGTGCAAAACAATCAGAATTAAAGTCTTACCTCCGAATAAATGGATGTCACATTTCTGCTCTGGTTGTTGCGCAGCGCTTGGAGGAACTGCATTTGCAAATAATAATATTCTCTTTTTTTGTGATTTTAGTGACATTTTTCTTCAAAGCAGTGGAATGAAATGTGAAGTGCAACGAACTCTTTAGTTCAATAACAAATTAAATGTTTGAAAAATGCTTTTGAAATAAAAATTATTATTGGGGAACTTGTTGGAGAATAATTACACTTTTTCATTATCTAATGATTATATTAATTAACAGTATACCTTATTCACCATCTTGACCAGTGTTGCCGACCACCTACATCACACAACCGCACTCGGCTGCTACTACTGACCGACCGCTCTGCATGACGACTATTAGCGTACTGCACGCGACGACTACTGACAGAGTACAGCCCTCAACTACACAGAGCTACGGACTCGCAACGACTACTGACAGACAGACTGACTGACTGAGAACCGCTCGCAACACTCGCGCAGTCCAGCGCAAACTCTCTGGTCACAGATGCTACAACGTCTCGCCATCGCTACTATGTTACATACGTGTTTCAGTGTCTTTTTCATTGGGGTAACGATCTTTGGCTCTTTTTATTCTGAATACAGGGCCAAAGGTCAACGCTGCTGCCCTTATACAATTTATCAGGTTTCATTATGTCTGTTGCAATGTTACATACGGTTCACTCTTTCATTAATATTACCGTTGGGTTTGTTTTGTAGGGACGTTAACATTCTGGCACATTTTTATTATCATCGGACTCTCTGCTATTTGTGCAGGGAGGTTATACCTGGGTCCATTTCCATTTCCATTTACATTTTAATATTGATAGACTTTTTGTTTTCTTTTTTGTTTCTTGTTGTTTTTCCTTCTTTTTTTTTGTTGTTTTTTTTTTTTTTTGTTTTGTTTTTCCCGCTCTCACCACCACCGCCGCATCACGCCTTCCGTTTTCTTGGTTTCTTTTCTGTTCTTCAACTGCTTCAACATCACCGCGCCCCATTTCCACACCACAGCCATCAGCCTCCAAGACGGGCGGGCGCAGTGTGCCATTTCCGGCGCACAAGCACACCCGTACGGTACTCTCCTCGCCCCCACGCCACCAACAACACAGCGACCACGCGGCTTTCAGGCATGGCACGGCACGGCACGGCACGGCACGGCACGGCACGGCACGGCACGGCACCGGCGAAATGCGCCGCCCCCGCCCCTCCGCGCATCCGTCCGTCTCGCCACGTTCACTGACAGCCGCGTCTGCGGCTACACCACGACAACCACAACACAACACCGCTCCCCTCCCTGGCAACTCACATTGTTTTTCTCCTCCTCTTTTGCACAAACCACAACGCCGAGCACAGGCGCAAGCCACCCACACCGCGCCCCTCCCCGTCCCGTCTTTGGCCGCCGCTCCTCGTTTCCTCGTTTGCCCCCTCCCATCTCCCGAAATGCCATGCCAGCAGCGTTACGCATGCCCCTCCCCTGTCCACACAACACTACCGCCTAACGAACAGCCTTTTCCGGGCCACATCCAGGGCACGCCCACCTCCAAACACTGCCAATTCACGGACGCACACACTCACTCACTTTCTCGACACCTTTCTGTACGGAGGGTGCGTCATCTCGACCGTGACAGAGTGACGGCAACTATCGACGATCCATTTCCCCCCACTGGTAAAACATGTCCACTAACACCTACATACATCATTCAAGTACACAGACAATAGCATACACACAATGGGAGGGCACACGAACATGGACGGCACGGCACTGTCATACACTCTTCCTCAGAACCATATCAACAAACGTTACGTACATCCGGGAAAGCGAAAGCGAACGCGAAAGCGAAAGCAAAAGCAAAAGCAAAGGCAAAGCCCAATGCAGCCGTCAAAGGTAACGTTCACCACGGCAGACACTTGCAGCCGCGCCGCCGTTAAACGCATTTCAGTGCGGCTCCAATACGCCTCCGACACGGGAACGTTCCGTTGCTCTACGAATGCGTTTCTCCCCTTTTTCCCTTCCTCTCTCTTTTGCCCCCCCCCCTCCTTGCACTCTCGCCTCATTCCTCACGTTCTGCCCAGACATTCGACCGATCAAAGTCAACCTTTCGTTACCGTTCTCAGCGCGACGGTGTACAACAGTATGACGGGTGTGCCCAAGACTTCGGTTCAGTTGCGTGACGCCGGTCTATCGCGCCGATCGACAGTTACTCAGGGGGCGACGGATCGGACCACGTCACCGACACACAAAACACTTTCAAACAAACAAATACATACCGGATGGACACAGACAAACACGTGTACAGACATTCGCCAAACAAACGACCGCCGCCGCCGCCGTCGTCGTCTAGCGTGCATCTTGAATGACGACATCGGTGTGCGTGCGTCGTACGCAATCAGTCAGACACGGCTATCAAACATCAGAGTCGAATGGTACATCATCGTGCGTGTCGCCGTACACGTACAGTACAATACAACAACAATGCGTCTTAATGGCACGTTCATTTCAACGTCACTCACACACCTCCACGCTGCAGTTACGTCGCACCATTGTCAAACTCGGCGTACAGCAAAGGGAATAGTGGGCGGCAAAAAAAACCAAACAAAAACATTTCACATTTCACCCTCGCCATGTATGATGTGCAAAAAAACAAACCCGCAAACGGCCGTCGTTACGGTGACACAAAAGTCGCCGATCACACTGTCCCCCCCTCGCAGACGGGTCTCACACACACACACACACCAACAACACCAATGGGTCAAAAACCACGCCAACGAGGCGTGCCACCATTCCACGCCACGGCGACCAACCTCGTGGCCGTACCCCGCGCAACACGCTTTGACGCGCCCCCCCACCCACAATCAAAATGCACACACACACATCACAGCCGTCCACACAAACAACAACAATTCCGCCCTTCCCGCAAAAGGCAAGTTGGTGGCCCTGAAAAGGGCCGTTTTGCCGCTCTCGCAACGGAGGAGCCTTCTCCATCCTTCCTTCCATTCCAGAGCCACCTCCTTACTTGGAGCTCGTGTACTTGGTCACCGCCTTCGTGCCCTCGCTCACGGCGTGCTTGGCCAGCTCGCCAGGCAGCAACAGCCGCACAGCGGTCTGGATCTCGCGGGACGTGATGGTCGAGCGCTTGTTGTAGTGCGCCAGGCGAGAAGCCTCGGCCGCAATGCGCTCGAAAATGTCGTTCACGAAGCTGTTCATGATGCTCATCGCCTTCGACGAGATGCCCGTGTCAGGGTGCACCTGCTTCAGCACCTTGTAGATGTAGATGGCATAGCTCTCCTTCCTCTTGCGCTTCTTCTTCTTGTCGCCCTTCGAAATGTTCTTCTGCGCCTTGCCAGCCTTCTTGGCGGCCTTCCCGCTAGTCTTGGGCGGCATCTCGAACCAACGTACGGCAGCAGCAACACCAGTAGCAAGCGCTCCGCTCTAGTCAGCGTCTCCCCACACAGTGGCACCCGCCGCCAGCCGCCGCCGCACCTTTACCAGCTCGCCCTGTTGCGGCCGCCGACCAATGGGGCGCGCGCGCAACCGGCCGCCGCACCCGAGCCCATAAAGCACCCCCACCCCGGCTGCGCCGGCACGCACTCCGCTGCTCGACTCGCTGCCGCTCGCACCGGTCGTTTTCGTTTCCGTTTCGTGTGCACCGTCGCTAGCCCATCGCCATGTCCGGACGCGGAAAGGGAGGCAAAGTCAAGGGCAAGTCAAAGTCCCGCTCAAGCAGGGCTGGGCTCCAGTTCCCGGTCGGCAGAATCCACCGCCTCCTGCGCAAGGGAAACTACGCAGAGCGCGTCGGCGCCGGGGCGCCCGTCTACCTCGCCGCCGTCATGGAGTACCTCGCGGCTGAGGTGCTCGAGCTGGCCGGAAACGCGGCCCGCGACAACAAGAAGACGCGCATCATCCCGCGCCACCTGCAGCTTGCCATCCGCAACGACGAGGAGCTCAACAAGCTCCTGTCGGGCGTCACCATCGCACAGGGTGGTGTCCTGCCCAACATCCAGGCCGTCCTGCTGCCAAAGAAGACCGAGAAGAAGGCCTAAAGGAGGCCAGGCAATCGCAGCGCCGCGTGCTCCCCTGCACGCAACGCGCTTTGCCGGCTCGGCTCGGCCCACAACAATCGGCCCTTTTCAGGGCCACCACACACACCTACGTCCAAAGCAAAATTTCAGTCGTCCTCGCCGCACCTTGTTTTGTTTTAACTTTGCACTGTCACAGCACAGCCGCCGCCGGCGCACGTCCGCCATCTTGTCGTCCACACAGCCCGTGTGGCCCAACACACACACATTTTGCACGGTCGCAGTCGCCTTCCAAACCGACAACGGCAGCAATAATGACCATTGTTAAAGGGAGGCGTGTCGACACACCGCCCTCCACTCCCGCGCGCAACGGCCGTCGACACGAACGAAACAGCTGATCCGGCCGCCTATGCCCACACGCCTTGCCTCGGAAACCCCAACGCCGCCGCAAACAAACACACAGAGACAAACCACGCAAGCAAATAATCACCGCCTCTCGCACAACAACACACAGCCCGCCATCTCCGTCGCGATCGATACAAAGACACACAAACGAAGCAGCTCCACACACAGCCAGCCACATGACACGTTTCCTTTCCTTCTCCCCTCCCAGTCACATCACGTCGCTCAAACGGAAAGAAAGAAAGAAAGAAACAAACAAACAAACAACACAGCGCACACACGCAGCAACAACAACACAGACTCTTTCGCACTTTTCAACTTCCGAACAGTGTGGTGGCCCTGAAAAGGGCCGTTTTCTAGTCTCTCCCACCCACAAGCACGGCCGCGGGAAGGCCAGCGCCCGCTGCGACGCAGCCTAACCGCCGAAACCGTACAGGGTGCGCCCCTGCCTCTTCAGGGCGTACACCACGTCCATGGCCGTCACAGTCTTGCGCTTGGCGTGCTCAGTGTACGTCACCGCGTCGCGGATCACGTTCTCCAGGAACACCTTCAGCACCCCGCGGGTCTCCTCGTAGATCAGACCAGAGATGCGCTTCACGCCGCCCCTGCGAGCCAGGCGGCGGATGGCGGGCTTCGTGATGCCCTGGATGTTGTCGCGCAACACCTTGCGGTGCCGCTTGGCGCCACCCTTGCCGAGCCCCTTTCCTCCCTTGCCGCGGCCTGTCATCCTTCCTTCCTCGGGCAAAGCAAAACGTGCACAAACAGCAGCTGCAGCGGCTGGCGAGTCGGCTACGGTCTGCGCCCAGCGCGCCCGCCGCCCCCCTATATAGACTCTGGCCCGCCCTCCCCCCACCACGCGCAACCGAGGGCATATAAGCGCAGCACGGAGGCGCGCGGGCCCGTTGTCAAGGCAGCACCGGACGCCGCGCCGCACCTAACCTCCACGCACGCCGCTCCGCTACCGCTACCGCTACCGCCATGGCCCGCACAAAGCAAACGGCCCGCAAGTCCACCGGCGGAAAGGCGCCGCGCAAACAGCTCGCCACCAAGGCGGCGAGGAAGAGCGCGCCCGCCACCGGAGGCGTCAAGAAGCCCCACCGCTACAGGCCGGGCACCGTCGCCCTGCGAGAAATCAGGCGCTACCAGAAGAGCACAGAGCTGCTCATCCGCAAGCTGCCATTCCAGCGCCTAGTGCGCGAGATCGCCCAGGACTTCAAGACCGACCTGCGCTTCCAGAGCTCCGCAGTCATGGCCCTGCAGGAGGCCAGCGAGGCCTACCTCGTCGGCCTCTTCGAAGACACCAACCTGTGCGCAATCCACGCCAAGCGCGTCACCATCATGCCCAAGGACATCCAGCTCGCGCGCCGCATCCGCGGCGAGCGCGCCTAAACCGCGCCGCGGCACCGCACCGCACAAACAAAAACGGCCCTTTTCAGGGCCACTAACATCTCTCCGTCGCGAGCAAACTTTGTCGGTCGCCTGCCTCTCGCCCCGCAACCCAAAAACAAAACAAAAAACCACCACTTCCCGTCCGTCCGCCACACCCGCTCACTCTGCCTGCCTGCTAGCAGCGCGCAACAATCACACACATCATCCCTCCCCGGCGCTCAAAGCGCACAATACCCAACGGCCGACGTCACACCGCACGGGTGGCTGGCCGGCCGCCGCTTTCGTTTCGAAAACAAAAAAAACCCGCACTCCACTCCGACGGCCAACGGCCAGGCAGGCGCGCTCGCTCGCTCTACACGCCACCGAAATCCCCGCCGACTCCTTCCGCATCTCAACGTGCCCCCCGTTGCAAAACATCACACACACACACACACACAAAGGAACAAAACAAAACAAAGACCAGACACGACTCGACAAGACAGACATCCGAGAAGAACGAACGCAGGCAAGCCAACCAACGTATTCAAACAAAACAACGCGACAGAAAACCAACCGTCGGCCGCCGCCACAAACACGGCGACAATCAACCACGACAACAACAACACCGCTTACCGCTACCGCCGCCCACACCCGCCACCGACCCCCGCAATCCAACCACCACGGCACGCAAACAGCATCCCCACGGGCATACAGAAACGCCAGACAGACACCCACACCAAACGCAACACGACAATCAAAACCTTCCCCGACGTGCTTTGATGGCCCTGAGAAGGGCCGTTTTGGGCCGCGCGTCTCTTGCGCGCCACTAGACGACGACGGGGGGTGGGGACGACGGAGTCAAGCGCCAAACCCTTCCATTCCCATCTCTTTCTCCTCTACTCTACTTCTTCTTCTTGGGCGAAGCCTTCGCCTTAGACGGCGTCGTCGCCTTCTTCGGGCGCGGCGCCTTCGGCTTCTTCGTCGGAACCTTGGCGGCCTTCTTCGCCTTCGACGGCGACTTGGCCTTGGCCGGCTTGGCCGCAGCCGCCTTCTTCGCACCCGCGGGAGCGGCCGACGCCGCAGACGCCTTCTTGGCGGCGCCCGCCTTCCGACCGGTCGCCGCCTTCACGCCACCAGCCTTCTTTGCGCCGGCCGCACGGGCGCCCTTCTTCTCCTTGCTGGCCGGAGCGGCGCGCTTCTTCTTGGCACCGCCAGCACGAGCCTTGCCGCCCTCGGCCGCCCCCCCGCCGCCGGCGCCGGCAAGCTTGAACGAGCCGGACGCGCCCTTCCCCTTCGTCTGCACCAGCTCGCCCGCCACGACGGCCGACTTGAGGTACTTCTTGATAAACGGCGCCAGCTTCTCCGCGTCCAGCTTGTAGTGCGCGGCTATGTACTTCTTGATCGCCTGCAGCGACGACCCGCCGCGCTCCTTCAGACTCTTGATGGCGGCCGTCACCATCTCAGAGGTGCGCGGGTGCGCAGGCTTGGCGCGCGGCTTCTTCGCAGACGACGCAGACTTGGCCTTCTTCGTAGTGCCGGTGGCGGCGGGTGCCGCAGCAGTCTCGTTCGTAGCCGCCTGATCTGCCATTTCGACGACGCGCGTAACACACAGCGAGAGCGAGCGGGACGGCAGGCACGCAAGCACAGCACAGCAGCAGAGCAGAGAATCACAAGGCCCAGCCAGTGTCGCGGGCGGGCGCGGACGGCCGAGAGAGCGGCCGCCACTCTGCGCGCCGCCGCGCCGCGCCTCCCGCGCTTGCTACCGCCCAACGTCCGACAGCCTGTGCGGAGCAGCCCCAAACCTGCGCCACAACCGCCCGCGCCTTTCAAACCACCGAGGATGGGGCTACACACAGCCACACCACAGTCGCCAACCAGTCGCCACGGCAGCGCCGCAAACCACGGCCAAACTGCAGCTACCGCGCGCTACAGCCTGGGTCGGCCCGCCGAGAATCGCCGCCCCCGCCCAAATGCCGCCCCCACAGCCCCAGCCGACGACCCGCCACAATGGCCAAACCTTCGGCAAAACTCCCACACCGTCGCCGCGGCAGCCCGGCCAGCGCGGCCGGCGCCACAGCCACACAAGCCGAGGCGTGCGGCGATGACGGCCGTGCAAACGCGCCTCCGCCGCCCCATCGCCTTCCGTCGCCCTCCCGCCGTTTCCCGATCGGCCCGCAGCCGTCGGGCCACATCGCGCGCCGTCCTCCTCCTCTCGCCCGCCAACATTCACAGCCGTTTCTCAACAATTGCCCGCCGCAAACGGACGCCGCCTGCGCAACAGGCGCCGCCGCCCCTCGCCGCTTCCGACCCAACCCCTCGACCGAGGCAAACCGCAATCCGAATCTACAGACCAACCCAATCTGCCGTCAAGCACACACGACAGCCGACCTTACACGTTACGCGTTACACATTACGTTTACACGTCTACGTTAGGTTAGGTTAGGTGGACGTGGGTTAGGTTAAGGGGACTTGGGTTAGGTTAAGCGTCAAACTTAGGTTAAGCATTCAAACACGTCAGGCGTCAGAGGTTAGGTTAGGTTAGGTTACACGTTAGGTTAAGGGGTCGGTGCTAGGTTAAGAAGCGTCAAACGTAGGTTAGAAAAGCGTTCAAACGTGAGGCGTGAGCCGGACAGCTTACCTTACGTAGACGTTAGGGGCTCACAGGCTGAGCTCACCTCGCCACACCACAGGTTAGGTTCGGTTCGGTTCGGTTCGCTCGGCTCAGCGTAAAGCGCCGAGGTCAGGGTTACGTTCGTTCACCTTCGGGCGCCACACTTTCGGTTGAAAGGTCGCGACGGGACGGACGTCGGCAGGCACGCCGCAAACGAACAAAAAAAACGTACAGACGACGTCGGAAACCGCCGACAGACGGGGGAGCAGCACGACCACGACCAGACACCGAGCGCGAACGAGACACACGCGAACCACCCCCACCGGCCAAAGGGCACCACACAACAACCCAGAGCACCACGTGTCGACACCAGAGCAACCCGCCGCTCACGCGACATGGCTGGCACCGAAGGGCAACCGCCCGCAACTGCGCTTTCCGCGCCGGCCCGGATGCACGTCGTGCTACAACAACACCACTACCGTACACAGCCGCTGTTCACAACATCACTATCAATGGCGCGCCCGCGGCTCGCCGCCGTCGCAGTCGCAGCCCCAACGCCAGCACTTTTGCACCACCATTCACACGCACCGCAACACAGCTCGCCGACACAGCCGAACAAAACAAACACCACACAACAACAGCAACAACGCCGCCGCCTCTACTTGTGCCGGCGACCCACCCCGCCGATGGCGCACCTTTCGCCAGCCGGCAATCGACACACACGCACCCACCCACCGGGGCCCAGTGCAAAAAACAAAAAAAAACACACAAAAACAAAAAAATCAAACGACACGGGAAGCGCACACCGCCACTTCGCGCGCACGCCACCAACCAGTCGTCGTCTCAAAATAACAAACACAAACACAATAAACTAACAACTAGGGCAACACAAAACAAAAACGCCTCGCACGAACCGCCCACAAAAAGGACAAGCACACGCACAGCCTCTGCTGACGACCACGACGCAGCGGCACGCTGCTCCTGTCCCGCGCCCCGCGCCCCACTCGATTCACAACTCACGCGACACCGTCAACGACGGGCTCGCTTCCCGCAACCTACCACCTTTCCGCCACGACGCACAGCCCCAGCCCCACCCGACGACGCCCGTGGCAACGACTGCACTTTCACCACCGCCTCCCCCTTCCCCCCCAAAACAACACACACACACACACACACAGCCAGCCAAAAACGCACTCGCGACCCACACATGCACGTGCATCGGCACACGCCAACCAGTCAACGTCGACAACCACACGCAAGGCTCGAAACGAAACCGGCGTCCTTCCACGTTGCCATCAAGCTACGCGACACAAGACACAAGGAACCAACACAACAGCCGGCCCCACTAATTCCCACTCTCACGCCGCAAAAAGCACACCGAAACCGCCAAACGCACGCACATTCCCCTTCGCACCGACACCACCGACCGGCTCGCTACCACACACCTCTCGGCAGCCGTTTCACGCCAATTCGCCACACCGCCCACACAGTCGACAAGCGCCCGCCCTGTACGGCACACGCAACGACGCAGCGCAGCAAAGGGCGCCCGCAACACATACCTCTCCGCCGCCCGACGCGCCAACCGCCACACCACACCGCCAGCCACTCGCAAATTGTGCACTGCCACCAGCCACACGTCCAACACGCCGCGCCGCCTCCGGCCACCCGCCAGGGGGCGCTCACGTCCGCGACAACAGCGCGGCCCGCCGGGCCGGGCCGAACCGAACCGAGCCGCCGCTGCTCTGCACTCGGCACGGCCACACCCTGCTGCAGACCGGGCTCGTCCCTCTGTACGCGTCTGCCTGCGCATCAACACAACACGACCTTTTTTTTTTTTCTCTCTCTACCGCCATCCCTCCTTCTCGCGTTTTACTCGTTGTTGCAGCAGCGGCGCACACCTACACATCCACAGCCCCAGCCGAGCCGGCCTCACCTCAGGGCCCGCCGCCAGCGTCTCCTCCTCGGGCACAGGTGCGGTGCTGTGGCCGCCCATCCAACCGCATTGCTGGCCGTCCAGCCACCAGGCGTTCCCACTGCCGCGAGCCACGCCGCGCACCGACCCTGCTGCAGAAAACGAAGCATAGCCAGAGACCGACCGATACACAAAGCAAGCCGTCGCCTCGCCTCTTGTCCTTCCTGCCTTCCTTCCGCCCCCGCCCTTCTCACACCACCGCCTCTCCACTTTCGCCCACCCCCCCCTCCTTTTCTTTTTTTTTTTTTTTGTTTCTTTCTTTCTTTCTTTCTCTCCTTCCCGCCATGGCGGTTACGGCACCGCCTGCAGCGGCAGATTTTTTGCGCCCACACGCCTACTCCTACCACCATTAACCTTGCCCTGCCCTGCCCATCAACGTCGCAGTCGAACCGACGCGTGCCAACACACTGCCCACGTTCCTTTCTCTTTTCGGCCTACGCCCATTACGCGCCGCCGCCACAGCACCTTCCCTTCCCACAACACACCGACGTCATCACACGCACCCAAAACAGGGGCCACGACCGTGTTCCTCGCCCACTCCCATCCCGCACGGTACGCACATTCCCAACTACTACCGCGCACCCTCCCTTTCCAATCTGTGTGTCTCTGTGTCTGTGTCCTGTCCGCGCGTGACGCCTCTCAACATCCGCCGTCCCCCGTCCCGTTTTCGCCCCCATGCCGTCGTCGCGCCGCCTCCTCCCCGTCCACCGCCGCCCCTGTCCGCCCCGCACCACACCATACACCGCTGCTTGTCCCGGCCGTTGCCACCAAAGGCGCCGACCGCAAACGCGCCACGCCGCAGCCCCCGTGCGTCTCGCGCTCGCTTGCATCTCCGTGCCGACGCTGCCTCTCTTCCCACTCGCACTCGACCTCGACAACACAGTCTTTGGCTCCGCCACTGCGTGTTCCGGTGGTACGCACGCTGCAACACGTATGTATTCATTACCAGAGCGATGGCGAGGCATGACAGCATCTCTGTCTGACCAGAGAGTTCTTTATCGCTGCTAGTCGGCGCTTGGACCGCGCCAGACGACAGTAGTGGCACGCACCGGGTCGCCAGGAACAGTTGTTATATATATTGTAGCGCGAGTCGGGAGAGGTAGTAGTCGGTCGACAGTAGTAGCGGGTCGACGGTTGTACTGAGCGGGCGTCGGCGGCGTGCTCTGCTCGTCTCGCGACTCTGGTCACGGTTCGGGACGATGTATAGTATATTGTGTTATAATCAAAAGGTGGTGTGACGCTGCATTGCGCAAATCTGATAACGTATGTTCATTGTACTTCTTTTGTTCAACAACAAAAGCCCCACTATTACTTTTTTTCTAAAGTAACTTTTGTCTCTTAACGAAAAACATTCACTTTTTAAAGACTACTTCCTATGGCATTTCCCTCCAAGGAGTGCAATTAATTACCAGCCAGCACTCATTCATTGCACACAGCTGTGTAAGGGGTATCTACAATTGAGGAGCGGATATAAATGCAATTTTTTGTTTTTTTTTTTTTTTGTGTGTGTGTGTTGTAACCTCCCAGCAAAATTTAAAATAATGGACAATGTTATTTACGGATGCTAATGGACATTGCGCTAATTGTAACCTCGCCCACAATGAGAGGTATTGAAAATGGCAACAAAAATGTGAAATTCGCAATCTGACTCAAATATAAAGTCTTCACACAACATTTACAAACGTCCGTTCAGTGACAAGAAACTTCAATTAAACCGAAATATCGGTCTTTGGCCCTGTGCAAAACAATCAGAATTAAAGTCTTACCTCCGAATAAATGGATGTCACATTTCTGCTCTGGTTGTTGCGCAGCGCTTGGAGGAACTGCATTTGCAAATAATAATATTCTCTTTTTTTGTGATTTTAGTGACATTTTTCTTCAAAGCAGTGGAATGAAATGTGAAGTGCAACGAACTCTTTAGTTCAATAACAAATTAAATGTTTGAAAAATGCTTTTGAAATAAAAATTATTATTGGGGAACTTGTTGGAGAATAATTACACTTTTTCATTATCTAATGATTATATTAATTAACAGTATACCTTATTCACCATCTTGACCAGTGTTGCCGACCACCTACATCACACAACCGCACTCGGCTGCTACTACTGACCGACCGCTCTGCATGACGACTATTAGCGTACTGCACGCGACGACTACTGACAGAGTACAGCCCTCAACTACACAGAGCTACGGACTCGCAACGACTACTGACAGACAGACTGACTGACTGAGAACCGCTCGCAACACTCGCGCAGTCCAGCGCAAACTCTCTGGTCACAGATGCTACAACGTCTCGCCATCGCTACTATGTTACATACGTGTTTCAGTGTCTTTTTCATTGGGGTAACGATCTTTGGCTCTTTTTATTCTGAATACAGGGCCAAAGGTCAACGCTGCTGCCCTTATACAATTTATCAGGTTTCATTATGTCTGTTGCAATGTTACATACGGTTCACTCTTTCATTAATATTACCGTTGGGTTTGTTTTGTAGGGACGTTAACATTCTGGCACATTTTTATTATCATCGGACTCTCTGCTATTTGTGCAGGGAGGTTATACCTGGGTCCATTTCCATTTCCATTTACATTTTAATATTGATAGACTTTTTGTTTTCTTTTTTGTTTCTTGTTGTTTTTCCTTCTTTTTTTTTGTTGTTTTTTTTTTTTTTGTTTTGTTTTTCCCGCTCTCACCACCACCGCCGCATCACGCCTTCCGTTTTCTTGGTTTCTTTTCTGTTCTTCAACTGCTTCAACATCACCGCGCCCCATTTCCACACCACAGCCATCAGCCTCCAAGACGGGCGGGCGCAGTGTGCCATTTCCGGCGCACAAGCACACCCGTACGGTACTCTCCTCGCCCCCACGCCACCAACAACACAGCGACCACGCGGCTTTCAGGCATGGCACGGCACGGCACGGCACGGCACGGCACGGCACGGCACGGCACCGGCGAAATGCGCCGCCCCCGCCCCTCCGCGCATCCGTCCGTCTCGCCACGTTCACTGACAGCCGCGTCTGCGGCTACACCACGACAACCACAACACAACACCGCTCCCCTCCCTGGCAACTCACATTGTTTTTCTCCTCCTCTTTTGCACAAACCACAACGCCGAGCACAGGCGCAAGCCACCCACACCGCGCCCCTCCCCGTCCCGTCTTTGGCCGCCGCTCCTCGTTTCCTCGTTTGCCCCCTCCCATCTCCCGAAATGCCATGCCAGCAGCGTTACGCATGCCCCTCCCCTGTCCACACAACACTACCGCCTAACGAACAGCCTTTTCCGGGCCACATCCAGGGCACGCCCACCTCCAAACACTGCCAATTCACGGACGCACACACTCACTCACTTTCTCGACACCTTTCTGTACGGAGGGTGCGTCATCTCGACCGTGACAGAGTGACGGCAACTATCGACGATCCATTTCCCCCCACTGGTAAAACATGTCCACTAACACCTACATACATCATTCAAGTACACAGACAATAGCATACACACAATGGGAGGGCACACGAACATGGACGGCACGGCACTGTCATACACTCTTCCTCAGAACCATATCAACAAACGTTACGTACATCCGGGAAAGCGAAAGCGAACGCGAAAGCGAAAGCAAAAGCAAAAGCAAAGGCAAAGCCCAATGCAGCCGTCAAAGGTAACGTTCACCACGGCAGACACTTGCAGCCGCGCCGCCGTTAAACGCATTTCAGTGCGGCTCCAATACGCCTCCGACACGGGAACGTTCCGTTGCTCTACGAATGCGTTTCTCCCCTTTTTCCCTTCCTCTCTCTTTTGCCCCCCCCCCTCCTTGCACTCTCGCCTCATTCCTCACGTTCTGCCCAGACATTCGACCGATCAAAGTCAACCTTTCGTTACCGTTCTCAGCGCGACGGTGTACAACAGTATGACGGGTGTGCCCAAGACTTCGGTTCAGTTGCGTGACGCCGGTCTATCGCGCCGATCGACAGTTACTCAGGGGGCGACGGATCGGACCACGTCACCGACACACAAAACACTTTCAAACAAACAAATACATACCGGATGGACACAGACAAACACGTGTACAGACATTCGCCAAACAAACGACCGCCGCCGCCGCCGTCGTCGTCTAGCGTGCATCTTGAATGACGACATCGGTGTGCGTGCGTCGTACGCAATCAGTCAGACACGGCTATCAAACATCAGAGTCGAATGGTACATCATCGTGCGTGTCGCCGTACACGTACAGTACAATACAACAACAATGCGTCTTAATGGCACGTTCATTTCAACGTCACTCACACACCTCCACGCTGCAGTTACGTCGCACCATTGTCAAACTCGGCGTACAGCAAAGGGAATAGTGGGCGGCAAAAAAAACCAAACAAAAACATTTCACATTTCACCCTCGCCATGTATGATGTGCAAAAAAACAAACCCGCAAACGGCCGTCGTTACGGTGACACAAAAGTCGCCGATCACACTGTCCCCCCCTCGCAGACGGGTCTCACACACACACACACACACCAACAACACCAATGGGTCAAAAACCACGCCAACGAGGCGTGCCACCATTCCACGCCACGGCGACCAACCTCGTGGCCGTACCCCGCGCAACACGCTTTGACGCGCCCCCCCACCCACAATCAAAATGCACACACACACATCACAGCCGTCCACACAAACAACAACAATTCCGCCCTTCCCGCAAAAGGCAAGTTGGTGGCCCTGAAAAGGGCCGTTTTGCCGCTCTCGCAACGGAGGAGCCTTCTCCATCCTTCCTTCCATTCCAGAGCCACCTCCTTACTTGGAGCTCGTGTACTTGGTCACCGCCTTCGTGCCCTCGCTCACGGCGTGCTTGGCCAGCTCGCCAGGCAGCAACAGCCGCACAGCGGTCTGGATCTCGCGGGACGTGATGGTCGAGCGCTTGTTGTAGTGCGCCAGGCGAGAAGCCTCGGCCGCAATGCGCTCGAAAATGTCGTTCACGAAGCTGTTCATGATGCTCATCGCCTTCGACGAGATGCCCGTGTCAGGGTGCACCTGCTTCAGCACCTTGTAGATGTAGATGGCATAGCTCTCCTTCCTCTTGCGCTTCTTCTTCTTGTCGCCCTTCGAAATGTTCTTCTGCGCCTTGCCAGCCTTCTTGGCGGCCTTCCCGCTAGTCTTGGGCGGCATCTCGAACCAACGTACGGCAGCAGCAACACCAGTAGCAAGCGCTCCGCTCTAGTCAGCGTCTCCCCACACAGTGGCACCCGCCGCCAGCCGCCGCCGCACCTTTACCAGCTCGCCCTGTTGCGGCCGCCGACCAATGGGGCGCGCGCGCAACCGGCCGCCGCACCCGAGCCCATAAAGCACCCCCACCCCGGCTGCGCCGGCACGCACTCCGCTGCTCGACTCGCTGCCGCTCGCACCGGTCGTTTTCGTTTCCGTTTCGTGTGCACCGTCGCTAGCCCATCGCCATGTCCGGACGCGGAAAGGGAGGCAAAGTCAAGGGCAAGTCAAAGTCCCGCTCAAGCAGGGCTGGGCTCCAGTTCCCGGTCGGCAGAATCCACCGCCTCCTGCGCAAGGGAAACTACGCAGAGCGCGTCGGCGCCGGGGCGCCCGTCTACCTCGCCGCCGTCATGGAGTACCTCGCGGCTGAGGTGCTCGAGCTGGCCGGAAACGCGGCCCGCGACAACAAGAAGACGCGCATCATCCCGCGCCACCTGCAGCTTGCCATCCGCAACGACGAGGAGCTCAACAAGCTCCTGTCGGGCGTCACCATCGCACAGGGTGGTGTCCTGCCCAACATCCAGGCCGTCCTGCTGCCAAAGAAGACCGAGAAGAAGGCCTAAAGGAGGCCAGGCAATCGCAGCGCCGCGTGCTCCCCTGCACGCAACGCGCTTTGCCGGCTCGGCTCGGCCCACAACAATCGGCCCTTTTCAGGGCCACCACACACACCTACGTCCAAAGCAAAATTTCAGTCGTCCTCGCCGCACCTTGTTTTGTTTTAACTTTGCACTGTCACAGCACAGCCGCCGCCGGCGCACGTCCGCCATCTTGTCGTCCACACAGCCCGTGTGGCCCAACACACACACATTTTGCACGGTCGCAGTCGCCTTCCAAACCGACAACGGCAGCAATAATGACCATTGTTAAAGGGAGGCGTGTCGACACACCGCCCTCCACTCCCGCGCGCAACGGCCGTCGACACGAACGAAACAGCTGATCCGGCCGCCTATGCCCACACGCCTTGCCTCGGAAACCCCAACGCCGCCGCAAACAAACACACAGAGACAAACCACGCAAGCAAATAATCACCGCCTCTCGCACAACAACACACAGCCCGCCATCTCCGTCGCGATCGATACAAAGACACACAAACGAAGCAGCTCCACACACAGCCAGCCACATGACACGTTTCCTTTCCTTCTCCCCTCCCAGTCACATCACGTCGCTCAAACGGAAAGAAAGAAAGAAAGAAACAAACAAACAAACAACACAGCGCACACACGCAGCAACAACAACACAGACTCTTTCGCACTTTTCAACTTCCGAACAGTGTGGTGGCCCTGAAAAGGGCCGTTTTCTAGTCTCTCCCACCCACAAGCACGGCCGCGGGAAGGCCAGCGCCCGCTGCGACGCAGCCTAACCGCCGAAACCGTACAGGGTGCGCCCCTGCCTCTTCAGGGCGTACACCACGTCCATGGCCGTCACAGTCTTGCGCTTGGCGTGCTCAGTGTACGTCACCGCGTCGCGGATCACGTTCTCCAGGAACACCTTCAGCACCCCGCGGGTCTCCTCGTAGATCAGACCAGAGATGCGCTTCACGCCGCCCCTGCGAGCCAGGCGGCGGATGGCGGGCTTCGTGATGCCCTGGATGTTGTCGCGCAACACCTTGCGGTGCCGCTTGGCGCCACCCTTGCCGAGCCCCTTTCCTCCCTTGCCGCGGCCTGTCATCCTTCCTTCCTCGGGCAAAGCAAAACGTGCACAAACAGCAGCTGCAGCGGCTGGCGAGTCGGCTACGGTCTGCGCCCAGCGCGCCCGCCGCCCCCCTATATAGACTCTGGCCCGCCCTCCCCCCACCACGCGCAACCGAGGGCATATAAGCGCAGCACGGAGGCGCGCGGGCCCGTTGTCAAGGCAGCACCGGACGCCGCGCCGCACCTAACCTCCACGCACGCCGCTCCGCTACCGCTACCGCTACCGCCATGGCCCGCACAAAGCAAACGGCCCGCAAGTCCACCGGCGGAAAGGCGCCGCGCAAACAGCTCGCCACCAAGGCGGCGAGGAAGAGCGCGCCCGCCACCGGAGGCGTCAAGAAGCCCCACCGCTACAGGCCGGGCACCGTCGCCCTGCGAGAAATCAGGCGCTACCAGAAGAGCACAGAGCTGCTCATCCGCAAGCTGCCATTCCAGCGCCTAGTGCGCGAGATCGCCCAGGACTTCAAGACCGACCTGCGCTTCCAGAGCTCCGCAGTCATGGCCCTGCAGGAGGCCAGCGAGGCCTACCTCGTCGGCCTCTTCGAAGACACCAACCTGTGCGCAATCCACGCCAAGCGCGTCACCATCATGCCCAAGGACATCCAGCTCGCGCGCCGCATCCGCGGCGAGCGCGCCTAAACCGCGCCGCGGCACCGCACCGCACAAACAAAAACGGCCCTTTTCAGGGCCACTAACATCTCTCCGTCGCGAGCAAACTTTGTCGGTCGCCTGCCTCTCGCCCCGCAACCCAAAAACAAAACAAAAAACCACCACTTCCCGTCCGTCCGCCACACCCGCTCACTCTGCCTGCCTGCTAGCAGCGCGCAACAATCACACATCATCCCTCCCCGGCGCTCAAAGCGCACAATACCCAACGGCCGACGTCACACCGCACGGGTGGCTGGCCGGCCGCCGCTTTCGTTTCGAAAACAAAAAAAACCCGCACTCCACTCCGACGGCCAACGGCCAGGCAGGCGCGCTCGCTCGCTCTACACGCCACCGAAATCCCCGCCGACTCCTTCCGCATCTCAACGTGCCCCCCGTTGCAAAACATCACACACACACACACACACAAAGGAACAAAACAAAACAAAGACCAGACACGACTCGACAAGACAGACATCCGAGAAGAACGAACGCAGGCAAGCCAACCAACGTATTCAAACAAAACAACGCGACAGAAAACCAACCGTCGGCCGCCGCCACAAACACGGCGACAATCAACCACGACAACAACAACACCGCTTACCGCTACCGCCGCCCACACCCGCCACCGACCCCCGCAATCCAACCACCACGGCACGCAAACAGCATCCCCACGGGCATACAGAAACGCCAGACAGACACCCACACCAAACGCAACACGACAATCAAAACCTTCCCCGACGTGCTTTGATGGCCCTGAGAAGGGCCGTTTTGGGCCGCGCGTCTCTTGCGCGCCACTAGACGACGACGGGGGGTGGGGACGACGGAGTCAAGCGCCAAACCCTTCCATTCCCATCTCTTTCTCCTCTACTCTACTTCTTCTTCTTGGGCGAAGCCTTCGCCTTAGACGGCGTCGTCGCCTTCTTCGGGCGCGGCGCCTTCGGCTTCTTCGTCGGAACCTTGGCGGCCTTCTTCGCCTTCGACGGCGACTTGGCCTTGGCCGGCTTGGCCGCAGCCGCCTTCTTCGCACCCGCGGGAGCGGCCGCGACGCCGCAGACGCCTTCTTGGCGGCGCCCGCCTTCCGACCGGTCGCCGCCTTCACGCCACCAGCCTTCTTTGCGCCGGCCGCACGGGCGCCCTTCTTCTCCTTGCTGGCCGGAGCGGCGCGCTTCTTCTTGGCACCGCCAGCACGAGCCTTGCCGCCCTCGGCCGCCCCCCCGCCGCCGGCGCCGGCAAGCTTGAACGAGCCGGACGCGCCCTTCCCCTTCGTCTGCACCAGCTCGCCCGCCACGACGGCCGACTTGAGGTACTTCTTGATAAACGGCGCCAGCTTCTCCGCGTCCAGCTTGTAGTGCGCGGCTATGTACTTCTTGATCGCCTGCAGCGACGACCCGCCGCGCTCCTTCAGACTCTTGATGGCGGCCGTCACCATCTCAGAGGTGCGCGGGTGCGCAGGCTTGGCGCGCGGCTT
Organism: Schistocerca serialis cubense; assembly: GCF_023864345.2. Classification (NCBI taxonomy): domain Eukaryota; kingdom Metazoa; phylum Arthropoda; class Insecta; order Orthoptera; family Acrididae; genus Schistocerca; species Schistocerca serialis. The sequence continues at coordinate 33,966 of NW_026047885.1, forward strand.
CTTCGCAGACGACGCAGACTTGGCCTTCTTCGTAGTGCCGGTGGCGGCGGGTGCCGCAGCAGTCTCGTTCGTAGCCGCCTGATCTGCCATTTCGACGACGCGCGTAACACACAGCGAGAGCGAGCGGGACGGCAGGCACGCAAGCACAGCACAGCAGCAGAGCAGAGAATCACAAGGCCCAGCCAGTGTCGCGGGCGGGCGCGGACGGCCGAGAGAGCGGCCGCCACTCTGCGCGCCGCCGCGCCGCGCCTCCCGCGCTTGCTACCGCCCAACGTCCGACAGCCTGTGCGGAGCAGCCCCAAACCTGCGCCACAACCGCCCGCGCCTTTCAAACCACCGAGGATGGGGCTACACACAGCCACACCACAGTCGCCAACCAGTCGCCACGGCAGCGCCGCAAACCACGGCCAAACTGCAGCTACCGCGCGCTACAGCCTGGGTCGGCCCGCCGAGAATCGCCGCCCCCGCCCAAATGCCGCCCCCACAGCCCCAGCCGACGACCCGCCACAATGGCCAAACCTTCGGCAAAACTCCCACACCGTCGCCGCGGCAGCCCGGCCAGCGCGGCCGGCGCCACAGCCACACAAGCCGAGGCGTGCGGCGATGACGGCCGTGCAAACGCGCCTCCGCCGCCCCATCGCCTTCCGTCGCCCTCCCGCCGTTTCCCGATCGGCCCGCAGCCGTCGGGCCACATCGCGCGCCGTCCTCCTCCTCTCGCCCGCCAACATTCACAGCCGTTTCTCAACAATTGCCCGCCGCAAACGGACGCCGCCTGCGCAACAGGCGCCGCCGCCCCTCGCCGCTTCCGACCCAACCCCTCGACCGAGGCAAACCGCAATCCGAATCTACAGACCAACCCAATCTGCCGTCAAGCACACACGACAGCCGACCTTACACGTTACGCGTTACACATTACGTTTACACGTCTACGTTAGGTTAGGTTAGGTGGACGTGGGTTAGGTTAAGGGGACTTGGGTTAGGTTAAGCGTCAAACTTAGGTTAAGCATTCAAACACGTCAGGCGTCAGAGGTTAGGTTAGGTTAGGTTAGGTTAGGTTAGGTTACACGTTAGGTTAAGGGGTCAGTGCTAGGTTAAGAAGCGTCAAACGTAGGTTAAAAAAGCGTTCAAACGTGAGGCGTGAGCCGGACAGCTTACCTTACGTAGACGTTAGGGGCTCACAGGCTGAGCTCACCTCGCCACACCACAGGTTCGGTTCGGTTCGGTTCGGTTCGCTCGGCTCAGCGTAAAGCGCCGAGGTCAGGGTTACGTTCGTTCACCTTCGGGCGCCACACTTTCGGTTGAAAGGTCGCGACGGGACGACGTCGGCAGGCACGCCGCAAACGAACAAAAACGTACAGACGACGTCGGAAACCGCCGACAGACGGGGGAGCAGCACGACCACGACCAGACACCGAGCGCGAACGAGACACACGCGAACCACCCCCACCGGCCAAAGGGCACCACACAACAACCCAGAGCACCACGTGTCGACACCAGAGCAACCCGCCGCTCACGCGACATGGCTGGCACCGAAGGGCAAACCGCCCGCAACTGCGCTTTCCGCGCCGGCCCGGATGCACGTCGTGCTACAACAACACCACTACCGTACACAGCCGCTGTTCACAACATCACTATCAATGGCGCGCCCGCGGCTCGCCGCCGTCGCAGTCGCAGCCCCAACGCCAGCACTTTTGCACCACCATTCACACGCACCGCAACACAGCTCGCCGACACAGCCGAACAAAACAAACACCACACAACAACAGCAACAACGCCGCCGCCTCTACTTGTGCCGGCGACCCACCCCGCCGATGGCGCACCTTTCGCCAGCCGGCAATCGACACACACGCACCCACCCACCGGGGCCCAGTGCAAAAAAAAAACAAAAAAAAACACACAAAAACAAAAAAACAAAACAACACAAACGACACGGGAAGCGCACACCGCCACTTCGCGCGCACGCCACCAACCAGTCGTCGTCTCAAAATAACAAACACAAACAAAATAAACTAACAACTAGGGCAACACAAAACAAAAACGCCTCGCACGAACCGCCCACAAAAAGGACAAGCACACGCACAGCCTCTGCTGACGACCACGACGCAGCGGCACGCTGCTCCTGTCCCGCGCCACGCGCCCCGCGCCCCGCGCCCCACTCGATTCACAACTCACGCGACACCGTCAACGACGGGCTCGCTTCCCGCAACCTACCACCTTTCCGCCACGACGCACAGCCCCAGCCCCACCCGACGACTGCACTTTCACCACCGCCTCCCCTTCCCCCCCAAAACACACACACACAGCCAGCCAAAAACGCACTCGCGACCCACACATGCACGTGCATCGGCACACGCCAACCAGTCAACGTCGACAACCACACGCAAGGCTCGAAACGAAAACGAAACCGGCGTCCTTCCACGTTGCCATCAAGCTACGCGACACAAGACACAAGGAACCAACACAACAGCCGGCCCCACTAATTCCCACTCTCACGCCGCAAAAAGCACACCGAAACCGCCAAACACGCACGCACATTCCCCTTCGCACTGACACCACCGACCGGCTCGCTACCACACACCTCTCGGCAGCCGTTTCACGCCAATTCGCCACACCGCCCACACAGTCGACAAGCGCCCGCCCTGTACGGCACACGCAACGACGCAGCGCAGCAAAGGGCGCCCGCAACACATACCTCTCCGCCGCCCGACGCGCCAACCGCCACACCACACCGCCAGCCACTCGCAAATTGTGCACTGCCACCAGCCACACGTCCAACACGCCGCGCCGCCTCCGGCCACCCGCCAGGGGGCGCTCACGTCCGCGACAACAGCGCGGCCCGCCGGGCCGGGCCGGGCCGAACCGAACCGAGCCGCCGCTGCTCTGCACTCGGCACGGCCACACCCTGCTGCAGACCGGGCTCGTCCCTCTGTACGCGTCTGCCTGCGCATCAACACAACACGACCTTTTTTTTTTTTTTTTTTTTTTTCCTCTCTACCGCCAACCCTTCTTCTCGCGTTTTACTCGTTGTTGCAGCAGCGGCGCACACCTACACATCCACAGCCCCAGCCGAGCCGGCCTCACCTCAGGGCCCGCCGCCAGCGTCTCCTCCTCGGGCACAGGTGCGGTGCTGTGGCCGCCCATCCAACCGCATTGCTGGCCGTCCAGCCACCAGGCGTTCCCACTGCCGCGAGCCACGCCGCGCACCGACCCTGCTGCAGAAAACGAAGCATAGCCAGAGACCGACCGATACACAAAGCAAGCCGTCGCCTCGCCTCTTGTCCTTCCTGCCTTCCTTCCGCCCCCGCCCTTCTCACACCACCGCCTCTCCACTTTCGCCCCCCCCCCCCCTCCTTTTTTTTTTTTTTTTTTGTTGTTTTCTTCTTTCTTTCTTTCTTTCTTTGGCCCTCTCTCCTTCCCGCCATGGCGGTTACGGCACCGCCTGCAGCGGCAGATTGTTTGCGCCCACACGCCTACTCCTACCACCATTAACCTTGCCCTGCCCTGCCCTGCCCATCAACGTCGCAGTCGAACCGACGCTTGCCAACACACTGCCCACGTTCCTTTCTCTTTTCGGCCTACGCCCATTACGCGCCGCCGCCACAGCACCTTCCCTTCCCACAACACACCGACGTCATCACACGCACCCAACACAGGGGCCACGACCGTGTTCCTCGCCCACTCCCATCCCGCACGGTACGCACATTCCCAACTACTACCGCGCACCCTCCCTTTCCAATCTGTGTGTCTCTGTGTCTGTGTCCTGTCCGCGCGTGACGCCTCTCAACATCCGCCGTCCCCCGTCCCGTTTTCGCCCCCATGCCGTCGTCGCGCCGCCTCCTCCCCGTCCACCGCCGCCCCTGTCCGCCCCGCACCACACCATACACCGCTGCTTGTCCCGGCCGTTGCCACCAAAGGCGCCGACCGCAAACGCGCCACGCCGCAGCCCCCGTGCGTCTCGCGCTCGCTTGCATCTCCGTGCCGACGCTGCCTCTCTTCCCGCTCGCACTCGACCTCGACAACACAGTCTTTGGCTCCGCCACTGCGTGTTCCGGTGGTACGCACGCTGCAACACGTATGTATTCATTACCAGAGCGATGGCGAGGCATGACAGCATCTCTGTCTGACCAGAGAGTTCTTTATCGCTGCTAGTCGGCGCTTGGACCGCGCCAGACGACAGTAGTGGCACGCACCGGGTCGCCAGGAACAGTTGTTATATATATTGTAGCGCGAGTCGGGAGAGGTAGTAGTCGGTCGACAGTAGTAGCGGGTGGACGGTTGTACTGAGCGGGCGTCGGCGGCGTGCTCTGCTCGTCTCGCGACTCTGGTCACGGTTCGGGACGATGTATAGTATATTGTGTGTTATAATCAAAAGGTGGTGTGACGCTGCATTGCGCAAATCTGATAACGTATGTTCATTGTACTTATTTCGTTCAACAACAAAAGCCCCACTATTACTTTTTTTCTAAAGTAACTTTTGTCTCTTAACGAAAAACATTCACTTTTTAAAGACTACTTCCTATGGCATTTCCCTCCAAGGAGTGCAATTAATTACCAGCCAGCACTCATTCATTGCACACAGCTGTGTAAGGGGTATCTACAATTGAGGAGCGGATATAAATGCAATTTTTTGTTTTTTTTTTTTGTGTGTGTGTGTTGTAACCTCCCAGCAAAATTTAAAATAATGGACAATGTTATTTACGGATGCTAATGGACATTGCGCTAATTGTAACCTCGCCCACAATGAGAGGTATTGAAAATGGCAACAAAAATGTGAAATTCGCAATCTGACTCAAATATAAAGTCTTCACACAACATTTAAAAACGTCCGTTCAGTGACAAGAAACTTCAATTAAACCGAAATATCGGTCTTTGGCCCTGTGCAAAACAATCAGAATTAAAGTCTTACCTCCGAATAAATGGATGTCACATTTCTGCTCTGGTTGTTGCGCAGCGCTTGGACGAACTGCATTGCAAATAATAATATTCTCTTTTTTTGTGATTTTAGTGACATTTTTCTTCAAAGAAGTGGAATGAAGTGTGAAGTGCAACGAACTCTTTAGTTCAATAAAAAATTAAATGTTTGAAAAATGCTTTTGAAATAAAAATTATTATTGGGCAACTTGTTGGAGAATAATTACAATAAATACACTTTTTCATTATCTAATGATTATATTAATTAACAGTATACCTTATTCACCATCTTGACCAGTGTTGCCGACCGCCTACATCACACAACCGCACGACTACTGACAGAGTACAGCCCTCAACTACACAGAGCTACGGACTCGCAACGACTACTACTGACTGACTGACTGACTGACTGAGAACCGCTCGCAACACTCGCGCAGTCCAGCGCAAACTCTCTGGTCACAGATGCTACAATGTCTCGCCATCGCTACTATGTTACATACGTGTTTCAGTGTCTTTTTCATTGGGGTAACGATCTTTGGCTCTTTCTATTCTGAATACAGGGCCAAAGGTCAACGCTGCTGCCCTTATACAATTTATCAGGTTTCATTATGTCTGTTGCAATGTTACATACGGTTCACTCTTTCATTAATATTATCGTTGGGTTTGTTTTGTAGGGACGTTAGTTAACATTCTGGCACATTTTTATTATCATCGGACTCTCTGCTATTTGTGCAGGGAGGTTATACCTGGGTCCATTTCCATTTCCATTTACATTTTAATATTGATAGACTTTTTGTTTTCTTTTTTGTTTCTTGTTGTTTTTCCTTCTTTTTTCTTGTTGTTTTTTTTTTGTTTTGTTTTTCCCGCTCTCACCACCACCGCCGCATCACGCCTTCCGTTTTCTTGGTTTCTTTTCTGTTCTTCAACTGCTTCAACATCACCGCGCCCCATTTCCACACCACAGCCATCAGCCTCCAAGACGGGCGGGCGCAGTGTGCCATTTCCGGCGCACGAGCACACCCGTACGGTACTCTCCTCGCCCCCACGCCACCAACAACACAGCGACCACGCGGCTTTCAGGCACGGCACGGCACGGCACGGCACGGCACGGCACGGCACGGCACGGCACGGCACGGCACGGCACGGCACGGCACGGCACCGGCGAAATGCGCCGCCCCCGCCCCTCCGCGCATCCGTCCGTCTCGCCACGTTCACTGACAGCCGCGTCTGCGGCTACACCACGACAACCACAACACAACACCGCTCCCCTCCCTGGCAACTCACATTGTTTTTCTCCTCCTCTTTTGCACAAACCACAACGCCGAGCACAGGCGCAAGCCACCCACACCGCGCCCCTCCCCGTCCCGTCTTTGGCCGCCGCTCCTCGTTTCCTCGTTTGCCCCCTCCCATCTCCCGAAATGCCATGCCAGCAGCGTTACGCATGCCCCTCCCACATGCAGGGCACGCCCACCTCCAAACACTGCCAATTCACGGACGCACGCACACACACACACACACACACACACACACACACACACACACTCACTCACTCACTCACTTTCTCGACACCTTTCTGTACGGAGGGTGCGTCATCTCGACCGTGACAGAGTGACGGCAACTATCGACGATCCATTTCCCCCACTGGTAAAACATGTCCACTAACACCTACATACATCATTCAAGTACACAGACAATAGCATACACACAATGGGAGGGCACACGAACATGGACGGCACGGCACTGTCATACACTCTTCCTCAGAACCATATCAACAAACGTTACGTACATCCGGGAAAGCGAAAGCGAACGCGAACGCGAAAGCGAAAGCGAAAGCAAAAGCAAAAGCAAAGGCAAAGCCCAATGCAGCCGTCAAAGGTAACGTTCACCACGGCAGACACTTGCAGCCGCGCCGCCGTTAAACGCATTTCAGTGCGGCTCCAATACGCCTCCGACACGGGAACGTTCCGTTGCTCTACGAATGCGTTTCTCCCCTTTTTCCCTTCCTCTCTCTTTTGCCCCCCCTCCTTGCACTCTTGCCTCCTTCCTCACGTTCTGCCCAGACATTCGACCGATCAAAGTCAACCTTTCGTTACCGTTCTCAGCGCGACGGTGTACAACAGTATGACGGGTGTGCCCAAGACTTCGGTTCAGTTGCGTGACGCCGGTCTATCGCGCCGATCGACAGTTACTCAGGGGGCGACGGATCGGACCACGTCACCGACACACAAAACACTTTCAAACAAACAAATACATACCGGATGGACACAGACAAACACGTGTACAGACATTCGCCAAACAAACGACCGCCGCCGCCGCCGCCGCCGCCGCCGCCGTCGTCGTCTAGCGTCGCGCTTACTGTACTGCACTGGACACGCGTGCATCTTGAATGACGACATCGGTGTGCGTGCGTCGTACGCAATCAGTCAGACACGGCTATCAAACATCAGAGTCGAATGGTACATCATCGTGCGTGTCGCCGTACACGTACAGTACAATACAACAACAATGCGTCTTAATGGCACGTTCATTTCAACGTCACTCACACACCTCCACGCTGCAGTTACGTCGCACCATTGTCAAACTCGGCGTACAGCAAAGGGAATAGTGGGCGGCAAACAAAACCAAACAAAAACATTTCACATTTCACCCTCGCCATGTATGATGTGCAAAAAAACAAACCCGCAAACGGCCGTCGTTACGGTGACACAAAAGTCGCCGATCGCACAGTCCCCCCTCGCAGACGGGTAACACACACACACACACACACACACACACACACACACACACACACACCAACAACACCAACGGGTCAAAAACCACGCCAACGAGGCGTGCCACCATTCCACGCCACGGCGACCAACCTCGTGGCCGTACCCCGCGCAACACGCTTTGACGCGCCCCCCCACCCACAATCAAAATGCACACATACATCACAGCCGTCCACACAAACAACAACAACAACAATTCCGCCCTTCCCGCAAAAGGCAAGTTGGTGGCCCTGAAAAGGGCCGTTTTGCCGCTCTCGCAACGGAGGAGCCTTCTCCATCCTTCCTTCCTTCCATTCCAGAGCCACCTCCTTACTTGGAGCTCGTGTACTTGGTCACCGCCTTCGTGCCCTCGCTCACGGCGTGCTTGGCCAGCTCGCCAGGCAGCAACAGCCGCACAGCGGTCTGGATCTCGCGGGACGTGATGGT
>NW_026047886.1:0-5000 GCF_023864345.2 Schistocerca serialis cubense
ACCGGAGCGGACAGGCAGTCGGGCGAAAGTCATTCAAAACCGGCGCCAGGCGCCAGGTGCCGCAGGCCAGCCGCTCCAGCGCTTCAGCGCTCGTACCACACAACATTGCCGTTAGTTTTGAGACGAACGCGTGGTTCCGCACGCGGCGCACGGCTACTGCGAGCCGTACAGGTAGCTGCGTGTTGCGCGACACGACACGCACATCGAAAGACATGCAGTCTAGTCGGTAATGATCCTTCCGCAGGTTCACCTACGGAAACCTTGTTACGACTTTTACTTCCTCTAAATGATCAAGTTTGGTCATCTTTCCGGTAGCATCGGCAACGGACAGAGTCAATGCCGCGTACCAGTCCGAAGACCTCACTAAATCATTCAATCGGTAGTAGCGACGGGCGGTGTGTACAAAGGGCAGGGGACGTAATCAACGCGAGCTTATGACTCGCGCTTACTGGGAATTCCTCGTTCATGGGGAACAATTGCAAGCCCCAATCCCTAGCACGAAGGAGGTTCAGCGGGTTACCCCGACCTTTCGGCCTAGGAAGACACGCTGATTCCTTCAGTGTAGCGCGCGTGCGGCCCAGAACATCTAAGGGCATCACAGACCTGTTATTGCTCAATCTCGTGCGGCTAGAAGCCGCCTGTCCCTCTAAGAAGAAAAGTAATCGCTGACAGCACGAAGGATGTCACGCGACTAGTTAGCAGGCTAGAGTCTCGTTCGTTATCGGAATTAACCAGACAAATCGCTCCACCAACTAAGAACGGCCATGCACCACCACCCACCGAATCAAGAAAGAGCTATCAATCTGTCAATCCTTCCGGTGTCCGGGCCTGGTGAGGTTTCCCGTGTTGAGTCAAATTAAGCCGCAGGCTCCACTCCTGGTGGTGCCCTTCCGTCAATTCCTTTAAGTTTCAGCTTTGCAACCATACTTCCCCCGGAACCCAAAAGCTTTGGTTTCCCGGAGGCTGCCCGCCGAGTCATCGGAGGAACTGCGGCGGATCGCTGGCTGGCATCGTTTATGGTTAGAACTAGGGCGGTATCTGATCGCCTTCGAACCTCTAACTTTCGTTCTTGATTAATGAAAACATACTTGGCAAATGCTTTCGCTTCTGTTCGTCTTGCGACGATCCAAGAATTTCACCTCTAACGTCGCAATACGAATGCCCCCGCCTGTCCCTATTAATCATTACCTCGGGTTCCGAAAACCAACAAAATAGAACCGAGGTCCTATTCCATTATTCCATGCACACAGTATTCAGGCGGGCTTGCCTGCTTTAAGCACTCTAATTTGTTCAAAGTAAACGTGCCGGCCCACCGAGACACTCAATAAAGAGCACCCTGGTAGGATTTCAACGGGGTCCGCCTCGGGACGCACGAGCACGCACGAGGCGGTCGCACGCCTTCGGCTCGCCCCCACCGGCAGGACGTCCCACGATACATGCCAGTTAAACACCGACGGGCGGTGAACCAACAGCGTGGGACACAAATCCAACTACGAGCTTTTTAACCGCAACAACTTTAATATACGCTATTGGAGCTGGAATTACCGCGGCTGCTGGCACCAGACTTGCCCTCCAATAGATACTCGTTAAAGGATTTAAAGTGTACTCATTCCGATTACGGGGCCTCGGATGAGTCCCGTATCGTTATTTTTCGTCACTACCTCCCCGTGCCGGGAGTGGGTAATTTGCGCGCCTGCTGCCTTCCTTGGATGTGGTAGCCGTTTCTCAGGCTCCCTCTCCGGAATCGAACCCTGATTCCCCGTTACCCGTTACAACCATGGTAGGCGCAGAACCTACCATCGACAGTTGATAAGGCAGACATTTGAAAGATGCGTCGCCGGTACGAGGACCGTGCGATCAGCCCAAAGTTATTCAGAGTCACCAAGGCAAACGGACCGGACGAGCCGACCGATTGGTTTTGATCTAATAAAAGCGTCCCTTCCATCTCTGGTCGGGACTCTGTTTGCATGTATTAGCTCTAGAATTACCACAGTTATCCAAGTAACGTGGGTACGATCTAAGGAACCATAACTGATTTAATGAGCCATTCGCGGTTTCACCTTAATGCGGCTTGTACTGAGACATGCATGGCTTAATCTTTGAGACAAGCATATGACTACTGGCAGGATCAACCAGGGAGCTGCGTCAACTAGAGCTGAGCAGCCGGCCGCCCGGGAGTGTGTCCCGGGGGCCCGCGCGAACACGCAAGCGTCCGCTCAATTATTCTGCAAACAGGAGGAGGCTGAGCTCCCCTGCACAACACACCTCGAAACCCTCTCAGGTCCCGGCGGCGCGCAGCGCCGTCCTAAGTACTTGGTCGGGTTCGAGAGAGGCGCAATCGCCCGGAGTTAGGCGAGTAGACGCTTTAGGTGCGACCACCCGTGCTCCCAACTGAGCTTGCCGCTGCCGACAGAGGCCCGGGAGCGTGCTGTCGTGGCATTGCCGGCGGGAGACAACACGCGCCACCTACGGTGACCGGCAGCTCCAACGCCAGCGCCACAGAAGGACAAAAGCCCCACTTGGGGTGCCGAAGCGAACTCTCCCAGCACAGCGCACGCGCCAACACGTCCGCACAGCTGCGATACAAACCACCTGCGAGAACCGCTGGGGCGACCGAGCAGCAGACGGCGTCGCGGCGCCGAGCGCCGGGCGGCGGCGCATCCTCAGCGCACACAGTCCTCAATCGGACCAGCACACTGCAGATGGCCACCGCGCTTCGCACCGGGCCCGCGAGGACCTACTTTGGCCGCAAGGCGCCGCGAGCAGGGGGCGCCGGCGCGCAGCTGCGCCGCCTGCCGCGTCCGTCGGCCGGCGCGCCTGCCACTGGCCGCCCCCACCAGCCGGCTGTAGCGCGTGCGCCCACGCACCGCGCTGCCAGCACGCCGGGCGGCCCCCCCTCACCGGCCGGGGACGGTCCCACCCAGCCACCGCCGCGTATCGCCTCACACCCAGATCCCCTTTCGCGTTCGTGGGCATGGTGGGTCCCCTTTCACGTTCGTGGGCATGGTGGGTATCCCTGAAACAACCGGTTAATAGCTCGACCGATCGTCGCCAACACTGATTCACCTCTAGCGAGAACAACCGCACCACAACGGGTTACCTGTTGTTCATTTGCGTAACGTCACCAGCAAACGTAGACGTCCATCGCCATTTGCAACGAGTATTGCATGCCTGTGTCAGGTGTCACAACACACTACGTCTGCCCACATAGACGCAACAACATGTGCACGCCTCGAGAACACGTGGAAGGTAGCCCCCGTACGTATGCGGTGTCCATTGCGCGAACGACTGTCAGCCGGCCTCTGCAGGATGTCGCAGATGTGGAACGCGGTGCAACATGCTATCACGGTGTGTGAGAAGAGACGACTACGTCCGAATACACGCTCCACTACATCAACAGACTGCTCATGCTGATCGCCATCCAGGGCGTCCGTTCCTCCCACACGTCTGAATGGCGTACCACACTGCAATCCAGCTCTTATAGGGAGACGACACGTAGCTGCGTGCACAATATTTGGACTGTATGGTCTGCCGTTGCTAGGCGCAGTCGTCGTACGGTCACACATGTGCCACGATGTATCATTCAGTACATACGGACCAATGTGCAGTACAGTTTGTGGGTTTTGCGTACATCGGCGGACAGGTGACAGGCCGTACCACAACGTAGGCTGAGTACGTCGGCATGCGAAGGGCATTGAACATGCAAACTTCTCAACGACCAGCTTGCGAAGGCAGGGGGGAAGGGGGGGGGGGCATGTACGTCCTGCTGCTATCCACATTACAGTGTATAGCAGGAGCATGTGGAAAGTCAGCAACACCTGCAAGGTGTTTAACATGACGCGATACACAGGGGACCGGGCAGTGCGAATAGCGAACTATATTGCGAGGGTTGCGGTTAGGCAACACTACACTAATTTAACGAGTTGCATAACAATTACAGAGCAGGTTCAGCGACAACGTGCGTCAGGTTAAGGCGCAATATAGGTTAGGTTGAGGCACAATATAGGTTAGGTTAAGGCACAACATGGGTTACGTTAAGGCACAAATTGGGTTACGTTAAGGCACAACATGGGTTACGTTAAGGCACAACATGGGTTACGTTAAGGCACAAATTAGGTTACGTTAAGGCACAAATTAGGTTACGTTAAGGCACAAATTAGGTTACGTTAAGGCACAAATTAGGTTACGTTAAGGCACAAATTAGGTTACGTTAAGGCACAAATTAGGTTACGTTAAGGCACAAATTAGGTTACGTTAAGGCACAAATTAGGTTACGTTAAGGCACAAATTAGGTTACGTTAAGGCACAAATTAGGTTACGTTAAGGCACAAATTAGGTTACGTTAAGGCACAAATTAGGTTACGTTAAGGCACAAATTAGGTTACGTTAAGGCACAAATTAGGTTACGTTAAGGCACAAATTAGGTTACGTTAAGGCACAAATTAGGTTACGTTAAGGCACAAATTAGGTTACGTTAAGGCACAAATTAGGTTACGTTAAGGCACAAATTAGGTTACGTTAAGGTACAATATGGGTTAGGTTAAGGTACAATATGGGTTAGGTTAAGGTACAATATGGGTTAGGTTAAGGTACAATATGGGTTAGGTTAAGGTACAATATGGGTTAGGTTAAGGCACAACGTAGGTTAGGTTAAGGCACAACGTAGGTTAGGTTAAGGCACAACATAGGTTAGGTTAAGGCACAACATAGGTTAGGTTAAGGCACAACATAGGTTAGGTTAAGGCACAACATAGGTTAGGTTAAGGCACAACATAGGTTAGGTTAAGGCACAACATAGGTTAGGTTAAGGCACAACATAGGTTAGGTTAAGGCACAACATAGGTTAGGTTAAGGCACAACATAGGTTAGGTTAAGGCACAACATAGGTTAGGTTAAGGCACAACATAGGTTAGGTTAAGGCACAACATAGGTTAGGTTAAGGCACAACGTAGGTTAGGTTAAGGCACAACGTAGGTTAGGTTAAGGCACAACGTAGGTTA
>NW_026047886.1:12500-15000 GCF_023864345.2 Schistocerca serialis cubense
CCCGACCGATCTCAAGCGCCTCCATGAATTGGCGGACAAGCTGCTTGTGGGCAGCTTGCCGCCGACGGCACTTGATTGCCTCAAGCGTTCGGTCGGGGAACATCCTGATGAGCTCTTGATTTACAAAGAAGAACCGGGCGTCCCTCTCGAGGAACAGTTCGGCCTCCGCCTTGGCGAGCGACAGGACTTCTTCCTCCGTCCACCTCGCGCGATGCCTCTCCGTGACGATCTCCGCGTTGGCGGCCGCAAGGTGTTGGCGGCGGCGATGGACCCCGAGACCGTTCTTGGTGGTGAAGCTGCGGTGGCACTCACTACAGGCGTATACAGCTGCAAAAGTTACAAGATTTTCGGCACGGCCGGTTGGCCGGCTAGGTGCTGGGGGAGTTGGGGTGGCACCTTCAGCGGAAGGGCCACCACTTTTTCTCTGAATACTGCCCCCAACTAAAAAAGGGATAGTGCGAGGGGGGGCTGGTAACCCCCCCAAGCTCCTGGTGCGAGAGAGTCATAGTTACTCCCGCCGTTTACCCGCGCTTGCTTGAATTTCTTCACGTTGACATTCAGAGCACTGGGCAGAAATCACATTGCGTCAACACCCGCTAGGGCCATCGCAATGCTTTGTTTTAATTAGACAGTCGGATTCCCCCAGTCCGTGCCAGTTCTGAGTTGATCGTTGAATGGCGGCCGAAGAGAATCCGCGCACCCGCGCGCCCCCGGAGGAGCACGCTAAGGCGGACGCGGCCTCGCAGCAAGGAAGATCCGTGGGAGGCCAAGGCACGGGACCGAGCTCGGATCCTGCACGCAGGTTGAAGCACCGGGGCGCGAACGCCGCGCAGGCGCGCGCATCCTGCACCGCCGGCCAGCACGAGGCCGACCAACGGCGAGAGCAGACCACGCCCGCGCTAAACGCCCGCACTTACCGGCACCCCTACGGCACTCACCTCGCCCAGGCCCGGCACGTTAGCGCTGACCCACTTCCCGACCAAGCCCGACACGCCCCGATCCTCAGAGCCAATCCTTATCCCGAAGTTACGGATCCAATTTGCCGACTTCCCTTACCTACATTATTCTATCGACTAGAGGCTCTTCACCTTGGAGACCTGCTGCGGATATGGGTACGAACCGGCGCGACACCTCCACGTGGCCCTCTCCCGGATTTTCAAGGTCCGAGGGGAAGATCGGGACACCGCCGCAACTGCGGTGCTCTTCGCGTTCCAAACCCTATCTCCCTGCTAGAGGATTCCAGGGAACTCGAACGCTCATGCAGAAAAGAAAACTCTTCCCCGATCTCCCGACGGCGTCTCCGGGTCCTTTTGGGTTACCCCGACGAGCATCTCTAAAAGAGGGGCCCGACTTGTATCGGTTCCGCTGCCGGGTTCCGGAATAGGAACCGGATTCCCTTTCGCCCAACGGGGGCCAGCACAAAGCGCATCATGCTATGACGGCCCCCATCAACATCGGATTTCTCCTAGGGCTTAGGATCGACTGACTCGTGTGCAACGGCTGTTCACACGAAACCCTTCTCCGCGTCAGCCCTCCAGGGCCTCGCTGGAGTATTTGCTACTACCACCAAGATCTGCACCGACGGCGGCTCCAGGCAGGCTCACGCCCAGACCCTTCTGCGCCCACCGCCGCGACCCTCCTACTCGTCAGGGCTTCGCGGCCGGCCGCAAGGACCGGCCATGACTGCCAGACTGACGGCCGAGTATAGGCACGACGCTTCAGCGCCATCCATTTTCAGGGCTAGTTGCTTCGGCAGGTGAGTTGTTACACACTCCTTAGCGGATTCCGACTTCCATGGCCACCGTCCTGCTGTCTTAAGCAACCAACGCCTTTCATGGTTTCCCATGAGCGTCGATTCGGGCGCCTTAACTCGGCGTTTGGTTCATCCCACAGCGCCAGTTCTGCTTACCAAAAGTGGCCCACTTGGCACTCCGATCCGAGTCGTTTGCTCGCGGCTTCAGCATATCAAGCAAGCCGGAGATCTCACCCATTTAAAGTTTGAGAATAGGTTGAGGTCGTTTCGGCCCCAAGGCCTCTAATCATTCGCTTTACCGGATGAGACTCGTACGAGCACCAGCTATCCTGAGGGAAACTTCGGAGGGAACCAGCTACTAGATGGTTCGATTAGTCTTTCGCCCCTATACCCAGCTCCGACGATCGATTTGCACGTCAGAATCGCTACGGACCTCCATCAGGGTTTCCCCTGACTTCGTCCTGGCCAGGCATAGTTCACCATCTTTCGGGTCCCAACGTGTACGCTCTAGGTGCGCCTCACCTCGCAATGAGGACGAGACGCCCCGGGAGTGCGGAGGCCGCCGCCCCGTGAAGGGCGGGGAAGCCCCATCCTCCCTCGGCCCGCGCAAGGCGAGACCTTCACTTTCATTACGCCTTTAGGTTTCGTACAGCCCAATGACTCGCGCACATGTTAGACTCCTTGGTCCGTGTTTCAAGACGGGTCGTGAAATTGTCCAAAGCTGAAGCGCCGCTGACGGGAGCGATT
>NW_026047886.1:17500-22500 GCF_023864345.2 Schistocerca serialis cubense
AATGCCCCCGCCTGTCCCTATTAATCATTACCTCGGGTTCCGAAAACCAACAAAATAGAACCGAGGTCCTATTCCATTATTCCATGCACACAGTATTCAGGCGGGCTTGCCTGCTTTAAGCACTCTAATTTGTTCAAAGTAAACGTGCCGGCCCACCGAGACACTCAATAAAGAGCACCCTGGTAGGATTTCAACGGGGTCCGCCTCGGGACGCACGAGCACGCACGAGGCGGTCGCACGCCTTCGGCTCGCCCCACCGGCAGGACGTCCCACGATACATGCCAGTTAAACACCGACGGGCGGTGAACCAACAGCGTGGGACACAAATCCAACTACGAGCTTTTTAACCGCAACAACTTTAATATACGCTATTGGAGCTGGAATTACCGCGGCTGCTGGCACCAGACTTGCCCTCCAATAGATACTCGTTAAAGGATTTAAAGTGTACTCATTCCGATTACGGGGCCTCGGATGAGTCCCGTATCGTTATTTTTCGTCACTACCTCCCCGTGCCGGGAGTGGGTAATTTGCGCGCCTGCTGCCTTCCTTGGATGTGGTAGCCGTTTCTCAGGCTCCCTCTCCGGAATCGAACCCTGATTCCCCGTTACCCGTTACAACCATGGTAGGCGCAGAACCTACCATCGACAGTTGATAAGGCAGACATTTGAAAGATGCGTCGCCGGTACGAGGACCGTGCGATCAGCCCAAAGTTATTCAGAGTCACCAAGGCAAACGGACCGGACGAGCCGACCGATTGGTTTTGATCTAATAAAAGCGTCCCTTCCATCTCTGGTCGGGACTCTGTTTGCATGTATTAGCTCTAGAATTACCACAGTTATCCAAGTAACGTGGGTACGATCTAAGGAACCATAACTGATTTAATGAGCCATTCGCGGTTTCACCTTAATGCGGCTTGTACTGAGACATGCATGGCTTAATCTTTGAGACAAGCATATGACTACTGGCAGGATCAACCAGGGAGCTGCGTCAACTAGAGCTGAGCAGCCGGCCGCCCGGGAGTGTGTCCCGGGGGCCCGCGCGAACACGCAAGCGTCCGCTCAATTATTCTGCAAACAGGAGGAGGCTGAGCTCCCCTGCACAACACACCTCGAAACCCTCTCAGGTCCCGGCGGCGCGCAGCGCCGTCCTAAGTACTTGGTCGGGTTCGAGAGAGGCGCAATCGCCCGGAGTTAGGCGAGTAGACGCTTTAGGTGCGACCACCCGTGCTCCCAACTGAGCTTGCCGCTGCCGACAGAGGCCCGGGAGCGTGCTGTCGTGGCATTGCCGGCGGGAGACAACACGCGCCACCTACGGTGACCGGCAGCTCCAACGCCAGCGCCACAGAAGGACAAAAGCCCCACTTGGGTGCCGAAGCGAACTCTCCCAGCACAGCGCACGCGCCAACACGTCCGCACAGCTGCGATACAAACCACCTGCGAGAACCGCTGGGGCG
The DNA here is from genome assembly GCF_023864345.2 of Schistocerca serialis cubense. NCBI lineage: Eukaryota > Metazoa > Arthropoda > Insecta > Orthoptera > Acrididae > Schistocerca > Schistocerca serialis. Next base: position 18,954 of record NW_026047886.1, read on the forward strand.
ACCGAGCAGCAGACGGCGTCGCGGCGCCGAGCGCCGGGCGGCGGCGCATCCTCAGCGCACACAGTCCTCAATCGGACCAGCACACTGCAGATGGCCACCGCGCTTCGCACCGGGCCCGCGAGGACCTACTTTGGCCGCAAGGCGCCGCGAGCAGGGGGCGCCGGCGCGCAGCTGCGCCGCCTGCCGCGTCCGTCGGCCGGCGCGCCTGCCACTGGCCGCCCCCACCAGCCGGCTGTAGCGCGTGCGCCCACGCACCGCGCTGCCAGCACGCCGGGCGGCCCCCCCTCACCGGCCGGGGACGGTCCCACCCAGCCACCGCCGCGTATCGCCTCACACCCAGATCCCCTTTCGCGTTCGTGGGCATGGTGGGTCCCCTTTCACGTTCGTGGGCATGGTGGGTATCCCTGAAACAACCGGTTAATAGCTCGACCGATCGTCGCCAACACTGATTCACCTCTAGCGAGAACAACCGCACCACAACGGGTTACCTGTTGTTCATTTGCGTAACGTCACCAGCAAACGTAGACGTCCATCGCCATTTGCAACGAGTATTGCATGCCTGTGTCAGGTGTCACAACACACTACGTCTGCCCACATAGACGCAACAACATGTGCACGCCTCGAGAACACGTGGAAGGTAGCCCCCGTACGTATGCGGTGTCCATTGCGCGAACGACTGTCAGCCGGCCTCTGCAGGATGTCGCAGATGTGGAACGCGGTGCAACATGCTATCACGGTGTGTGAGAAGAGACGACTACGTCCGAATACACGCTCCACTACATCAACAGACTGCTCATGCTGATCGCCATCCAGGGCGTCCGTTCCTCCCACACGTCTGAATGGCGTACCACACTGCAATCCAGCTCTTATAGGGAGACGACACGTAGCTGCGTGCACAATATTTGGACTGTATGGTCTGCCGTTGCTAGGCGCAGTCGTCGTACGGTCACACATGTGCCACGATGTATCATTCAGTACATACGGACCAATGTGCAGTACAGTTTGTGGGTTTTGCGTACATCGGCGGACAGGTGACAGGCCGTACCACAACGTAGGCTGAGTACGTCGGCATGCGAAGGGCATTGAACATGCAAACTTCTCAACGACCAGCTTGCGAAGGCAGGGGGGAAGGGGGGGGGGCATGTACGTCCTGCTGCTATCCACATTACAGTGTATAGCAGGAGCATGTGGAAAGTCAGCAACACCTGCAAGGTGTTTAACATGACGCGATACACAGGGGACCGGGCAGTGCGAATAGCGAACTATATTGCGAGGGTTGCGGTTAGGCAACACTACACTAATTTAACGAGTTGCATAACAATTACAGAGCAGGTTCAGCGACAACGTGCGTCAGGTTAAGGCGCAATATAGGTTAGGTTGAGGCACAATATAGGTTAGGTTAAGGCACAACATGGGTTACGTTAAGGCACAAATTGGGTTACGTTAAGGCACAACATGGGTTACGTTAAGGCACAACATGGGTTACGTTAAGGCACAAATTAGGTTACGTTAAGGCACAAATTAGGTTACGTTAAGGCACAAATTAGGTTACGTTAAGGCACAAATTAGGTTACGTTAAGGCACAAATTAGGTTACGTTAAGGCACAAATTAGGTTACGTTAAGGCACAAATTAGGTTACGTTAAGGCACAAATTAGGTTACGTTAAGGCACAAATTAGGTTACGTTAAGGCACAAATTAGGTTACGTTAAGGCACAAATTAGGTTACGTTAAGGCACAAATTAGGTTACGTTAAGGCACAAATTAGGTTACGTTAAGGCACAAATTAGGTTACGTTAAGGCACAAATTAGGTTACGTTAAGGCACAAATTAGGTTACGTTAAGGCACAAATTAGGTTACGTTAAGGCACAAATTAGGTTACGTTAAGGCACAAATTAGGTTACGTTAAGGTACAATATGGGTTAGGTTAAGGTACAATATGGGTTAGGTTAAGGTACAATATGGGTTAGGTTAAGGTACAATATGGGTTAGGTTAAGGTACAATATGGGTTAGGTTAAGGCACAACGTAGGTTAGGTTAAGGCACAACGTAGGTTAGGTTAAGGCACAACATAGGTTAGGTTAAGGCACAACATAGGTTAGGTTAAGGCACAACATAGGTTAGGTTAAGGCACAACATAGGTTAGGTTAAGGCACAACATAGGTTAGGTTAAGGCACAACATAGGTTAGGTTAAGGCACAACATAGGTTAGGTTAAGGCACAACATAGGTTAGGTTAAGGCACAACATAGGTTAGGTTAAGGCACAACATAGGTTAGGTTAAGGCACAACATAGGTTAGGTTAAGGCACAACATAGGTTAGGTTAAGGCACAACGTAGGTTAGGTTAAGGCACAACGTAGGTTAGGTTAAGGCACAACGTAGGTTAGGTTAAGGCACAACGTAGGTTAGGTTAAGGCACAACGTAGGTTAGGTTAAGGCACAACGTAGGTTAGGTTAAGGCACAACGTAGGTTAGGTTAAGGCACAACGTAGGTTAGGTTAAGGCACAACGTAGGTTAGGTTAAGGCACAACGTAGGTTAGGTTAAGGCACAACGTAGGTTAGGTTAAGGCACAACGTAGGTTAGGTTAAGGCACAACGTAGGTTAGGTTAAGGCACAACATAGGTTAGGTTAAGGCACAACATAGGTTAGGTTAAGGCACAACATAGGTTAGGTTAAGGCACAACATAGGTTAGGTTAAGGCACAACATAGGTTAGGTTAAGGCACAACATAGGTTAGGTTAAGGCACAACATAGGTTAGGTTAAGGCACAACATAGGTTAGGTTAAGGCACAACATAGGTTAGGTTAAGGCACAACATAGGTTAGGTTAAGGCACAACATAGGTTAGGTTAAGGCACAACATAGGTTAGGTTAAGGCACAACGTAGGTTAGGTTAAGGCACAACGTAGGTTAGGTTAAGGCACAACGTAGGTTAGGTTAAGGCACAACGTAGGTTAGGTTAAGGCACAACGTAGGTTAGGTTAAGGCACAACGTAGGTTAGGTTAAGGCACAACGTAGGTTAGGTTAAGGTACAACGTAGGTTAGGTTAAGGTACAACGTAGGTTAGGTTAAGGTACAACGTAGGTTAGGTTAAGGTACAACGTAGGTTAGGTTAAGGTACAACGTAGGTTAGGTTAAGGTACAACGTAGGTTAGGTTAAGGTACAACGTAGGTTAGGTTAAGGTACAACGTAGGTTAGGTGAAGGCGCAATGTAGGTTAGGTTAAGGTACGATATACCTTAGGTTAAGGTACAATATCGCTTAGGTTAAGGTACAATATAGCTTAGGTTAAGGTACACGTTGTAGGGAAAGGTGTATTTTGGGGGGGGAGGGGGCGGCAGGTTCGTTGATAGTGATTATCGTAAGTGCATGCCTGCGGGATCATCCGATTTGTCACGTCAGGATGCACTTGTGGCTCATGACAGGCGGCGCTCCGATTCCAAGGTTGTGGCAGATCTGTGTCTTTCATTCCTGCCATTGTTTGTGTACTGTGACAGGAGGCAGTATTGTGATGTTGGGTGCACCCCTGTGTAGGACATGTGTG